>NW_020222542.1:0-11984 GCF_003070985.1 Temnothorax curvispinosus
TTGCGATCGTCGACTCTGTTATCTATGCAGAGGTATAACATCGAATAACCGATAAAACGTTTGCGTCATCATAACGCCACCTGCGCCAGGCATGCACAGCCTGTTGCGTAAATACACGTGTGTTGCGTGTGCGAACGTACGTGTGTAGGTAACGTACGTCGAATGTACGGAATTTGTCGTAAATTCACGCGCGCGCCGCGCCGCGACTCGTCGAGATCGAGAGGCAGCATTGCGCAACGTGGGATGTGAACATGGATGTTCATTTGTCGCCCATAAAGGCACGGCGAGATTAGAAACGTTCTTAGATTGTTGAATCTGTCTCTTTTAAGGCCCCTTTATGTAGCTGTTTGAAAGAAATTAAAGCTAATCAAATAATTATTAATCAGGATTTGAAAGAAGCGGATCGAAAACTTAGACCTTTTAAACTCTGAGTAAATGTTCTTAATTAACATTGAAGACATTAACTTTACCGAAGCGATTTACAGACATAATGATACCGAGTGACTTGCTCGCCTCTGTCACGTACGCGATATTTAAACAAAAGATTATCTTATCCTATTTTTATCTCGATGTTTAAAAAGACGTAAAGTAGTCTCCACCTTCCATCTCTGCGCTTCGTATATCTTCGTATCTCACACCATGCATTCAAGTAATCTCTTTTCGTATCACTTGACAAATTTCGTATCACTTGACAAACATTTTCTACTCGCTAAACATGTGACATTTATCACTGCGCGGACACCGTGGGCCTTTTAAGGTCGATTTTTCGTGTTTTACAGTTTTCTCTTAACGTTTCAACACTTAAAAAAAATTGCAACGACCTTATGTAAGTATAGAAATCACTTTTTGAAACCTTAAAGATGATACATGAATTTTTATAGATTTTTTGTAACACAGAAACGCTTTTAAAACCCTTTAGATTTAAAAAACCTATGGTGTCCGGGTGAGCGCTTCAAAAACGCGCAGTATTATATTAGCCTCTTGCTGCAATACATAAATATTACTTATTGCACAGTATTTAAATCAGATTTTATAAAAGATCGATAAAACGAAGTGTGAGCTTAAATTACCGCCTACTTTTCAGATCGATTTAAATACCTAATCCAGATCTTCTTTTACGAAAAGACATATCGGAAACTTGACAGCCATCAAAAACACAATATGTCTCAAATTCCTTTGAGACCCTTTTCTTTAATATGCTGTACCGTTGACGCGTAATCGAAGCTTTGCCGGATGTAGCTTTACCGAAAATAATAAGGAAGCAGAGAGAAAATAATCCACTGAAGATACAATGCTGGCAAAATCCGTATTCGCGACGAATAGAAAAAATGATATTCATCATGCGAATAAGTATACTTCCGTACGTGCATTACTCACGCAAAAGGATCGAGCTGAACCGTCGTCGGCGGAGCGCGCGTGTGCTCCAAAATTAAACTCATGACTTACGCACGTTCTCTCGATCACGATCGAGATAGCGCGCGATCGTATACGTAACAGAAAAAAAATTCGCTTATCTGAGGCGCCAGCGAGTGGATTCCTCGGGCGGCAATCGTTCGCGGTTCTCGATTTCGTAATCTCGCCTTTCCGTATCAGTTAGTGTCCGATTGCTTGCCGTCAGCCATCCTCCCGTGCCCGCGCCCGCGCCCGCCGCCACGCCACGCCACGTCGCCCGGAGGTTTCATCCTTCCTCCCGTTTCCCGTCTCTGAATGGAGGCGTCGGAATTCTTATCGACTGCCGGCGAACGCTGTAGTATTACGTCATACGCGGGGCCACGCCGCAAATCTGTTGTCCATTTGCTGCTAACTATAATTATACCCTCTTCCCCCCCTCCATCGATGCTACATAATTGCGTCGTATGGCGCGTGCTGTGGAATATTTCGTGACGCGGAATTCGAGAACGAAATTATGATTCTGAAAGGCGGAAGATTAAATGCGATGTATCTGCGATAGATCGTGCCCCGGATCGTTGATTGCTTATTTTCCACAACTACACTATTCTCAATTTCCTTTTTATTACTTCAGCGTACAGTCGTTATGTTCTACAATCATTATTCTGTCGATATTTTGTGTCAAAAAGTTACAATTAACTTCAAACATCTATATTCCCGAGTGTCGTAAGAAAACTGCGTTTGTTGCACCCCACTATATTTTAACGACGTAAGGAAACTTTAATATAAGAAGCGTTTTATTAAAACAAAAATTTACGGACCAGCTTCTTGCAGAATCTGTGAAAAGATGCGGCAGCTCCTGCGCGTGATCGTTCGCGCACGATCAGCGTCGAGAGAGCGTCTCTTTCGAGGGCGGTCAACAATTTTTCAACGACGAGCGTTATCGCGCCTCGGTGAACGTCGCGGTTCACTATCGCACGCACGATTGTGTCGCTTCGTGTTAACGCGCTCCGGGGTCTCTTTAAACGCATGCATCCAGCGCGTGTTCCCCATTCGCATTCGCCAGGCCGAGCTTCATTCACGTTCCGCGTCGCGCCGTCGAGAACCGGGACCGGATGTCGGTCGTCACGGCGATTCGATATCCCGGGCGGCGTTTTCGATCGCACGAAGGTCAACGCGGGTTAATCCCGAGCTGCGTTATTCGCGATGGACGCGTGACCGTGGAATATCGCAGGAAGAAAGAACGAAAGAAAGAAAGAGAGTAAGATAATGCATTTCGATCGCTTAATTATCGCGTTGCGCGAGTTTGCGTGTACTCACGGACGTTAGTACTTAAAATAATAGTAGATATATGATAATGCTAAGTTAAGAACGTTTCGAAGTATAACGGATTCTTCACGGTCGCGTGATTTTAGTTTTATACCAAGCAAATTGTTACGCGCCCGAATTTGCATCATTTCCATCGACGTATCGCGAATTATTTTAAAAATAATATAATGATTTTTGCGTTATTTGGAAAAGGAATATTCAGGGCCAATTTTTGGTTGAATAAAAAGACCGAATATAAAAATTGACAAGTATTGAGTAAATCGCTGGGTAAGGAAAACGACTTCCGCTTCCTCGAAAGAACGATAATGTCTGTATGAGCTCGCGATTGTGCATTCTACACATATTTTACCGATATTTTTTACGCAAATATTTTTTTATGATTTTCCCCGTTTAATTTTATTCGAGTAAATTTTGTTCGGGTAAACATACTTTATTTAAAGTACGCCTGCCTGGCTCGTACTTTAATTAAAACCGGGCAGGCGGGGACTGGTTGAGAGCGAAAAATCGCGGGTGCCTCCGAACATTCCCTTTTCCGTTCACCGCTTCAATTATCTTTTCGACGCACTCGTCGTCGTTCGTAAGGTGAAATTCCGTTGCGTGCGCGCGGGTCGGTGAGCAGCCTCGTATCAGAATCGTTTGCCGTGCGTGTCCGCCCACTCGCCGCCGCCGCCGCCACACACGTTGTCGTCGTCACCGCCGCAAGCTGCCTGCACAGCCGGAGTCGTAATTCACGATAAAAACCTATTAAAATACGATCGCGCAGGATATGCATTCGCTCGCGCGACTATTACGTTCGCGATTGACCGGGCTCGAGCGTCATTAATGACGAGCCCACAAATTCACGCGAGCTGGAAACTGCCTGGCAGAAATTCGCGCTCTTATTACTCGAGTTAAACGCTAAAAATTGCGAGTTAGACGTCTATGACATTTTTGGTTATATAAATCGTATAAGAGATAAGATAAGATATATAAATCGTGAGAGATGATTTTGACGTTGCCAACTTTCAGAAGTGAACGTGTCGCCTCTCTTCTTGAAGTAACAAGCACCTAATAGTATAAGGGTTACTCTGTGTGAACGTGGCTTAACGCAACTGCGCAACTCATAGAAGCTAATAACGCTTGAAGTGAAGGTTGTGATGCTAGGAGCGAAGACACGGAATACGTTATTTCATTGCGGACTTGTAGATACTCCTCACGCATCCTCTCTAGCAAGTGCAGCGCCACTGAAAATAGAATTGCCTTGCGAAACGTTTCTTTCGTACTCTCTTCTCCGTCATGACGAGTCTGTTCGAGTCTGTTACATTGTCGCAATTACATCACGTGCATGTAAATACATGAAGTATTTTTTCGTACAGTCGAGGTCGTTTCTTCTCTCAAAATACGAATCTTCGTTAAACAGCGTCACTCGCATTTTTTCTTGATGTTTTTAACATTAATTTTGTTTTACAGAAAAATCTCATGTGTGTATAAATGATTTCGATATAACTGCACGTGCCTGCACGTTTTGAAATGATCTGCTTTGCAAAACCTCGCCGAAATTGTATCACGAAGTGCGCATGCAAATCGATCATCCACGTGCTGTATTTATTTTCGTATTTTTAGTATTGTACTCGTACCACTTGAAACGTAAGCGGCCCGCATAATTCGTCGATTCGTTTATTCAGCAAATTCGCGGTTCGAAAAAGCGACGGTATTGCGCACGACGTCTTTTGTCGTCGACGCCCGTCTGCCGCGTTTCTGCGTGTGCAGAACGCTTCGCTATTGCACCGGAGCGAGAAAGAATGACGGAGACGGAGTGCCGGTTCACAATAATGAATGGATTAAACAGCGTGACGTCACAGGATGGATTATATAAACGGTGGCGCGCGTGACATCGGACGTAGGAAGGAAGTTCGCTTCCTTTCGTACCTACAAGGTATTCCGTTCGTGCACGCGTGTAAGTATACGTGCGTGCGTGCGTGTGCGTGTGTGCGCGCGCGCGTTGTGTACGCGGACCATTTCGTTGTCGAGGGGTCGTTTATTTGAAAGCGGACGAGCTCGGTTAGAATTCTAATGACGACAGTGCCGCCTCTTTTCATCTCCTCCTCGATACGGTACCAGGCATCCCGGCCTGCAGAGCGTACAACGCGAAATTATCGTTCAACGTCCGTAATTCCTACGTTCTAATTGTTGATTTTACGTCTGGTTGCAGGCTGCGTGCGACATGCGTACGACGTGCGTGCATCCCCGTGGCGAACGCGGTTCCCGGACAAGTGTAAGTCTTTCTGCTTCCGTATAATTATACGAACGACTTTTGTAGGTAAAAACACGTTCCACGCGCGTGATCCGTGTGAATCACGCTTCGGAAACTTCCGTTAATTCCGGGCAATGGGATCGTAATGATATAATTTTACGCTTTTTACTACGAAATTATCGAATGCAAGCTATTGCCTAAGATGTAGACCATTTTTTTAAATAATTAGATTGATTTATAGAAAGTAATGTAACAATTCTTTATCAAATAGTCATTAATAACATATATACAAATTATATAGCCATTTGTTACAAACTATATAGATAATACGCATCGAGATACCGCGAAATTACTGACACAATATATGGCCTTATAAATCATAATTGATTTCTATGGTTTATATATGATATACGTGTATAATATACAAATTATTTCAAGTAATACTTTTTCACCTGTGAATTTCATCTGTAAATGATGCTATGTTAACGATTGAATTGTGATATTTTTAATACTCATATTAGAGCATATGACGATTCCGCTGATTACATTTCAGAAATAGTACTTTATTATGTAGAAGATTAATTGATTGACTATCAAAGTGCGCAAAACCAGAGGGTATTAAGTGAGAAATTATGACCAATCGAATTTAATATTCCGTTCACAAGTAACATAGTGTCATTTTTGTTAAAACTTCGCGTACAATCTGCCGGCTCATGCCTGTCATTATACCGATATTATCGAAAACGTATCGTCTCGTCGTATAGTATATACTTAAAGTTCCACACCGACAGGAAGATATTATCATAACCGTCCCCACCCCGATATGCAGATATATTTGGACGGGACTACGCGCCCATGACGCAGACGAATCTAATTTATCGTCCCGACGGAATTCGTTGTGTCGGTCGGACGGGAATCGGACGATCCGATTTTTGCGGATCTTCGCGCGCGCGCGACGCAACATGGGGCGCGCGTTTACGTAATTCCGGTCCCCGTCGGTCATCCGTCCCGTTTCTTCGAAGTCCTCGCTAGGTCTTCGCGCGCCGATTATTAGCCTGTAGTCTGGGAGCTGTCTGCGGGTCGACGTCCGACGTCCCGGAATAGACGCGCATCCCGCGCCGCGCCGATGCTTGTTACATTCTGTCACCTACGAAAACGGACGCGCTGCTGGATTTCGCGATTTCCGGGCCGGTTTCATGCGACGGGAAAAGACTGAAGACTATCCCATTGATCCCATTGATCCATTGATCCGTAATTGCTTGTTTTATTAAGAAATACGCGAGTAAAATAATTACGATGATACGTAGGTATCGTCGTATATTCAAGACACATCCTGAAACACAAAGAATTTGTTCTCATATTACGAAATCATCCTTTCTATTTGTTAGCATAATTTTTCTAAGGGCGCTGGATAGAATACTTCCGTTGTATTATAAGAACCTAACGATCGTCGGTTAAAAATCTTGACCACAATTCCCGCTTGATCGTTGCATTTCTCTCGGTTGCATCGTCTCAGCGGCGAAGCTTGTAACCCCTCTTTTTTTTTCTCTCCTATTGCCCGGTAATACGTCACGATGATCACCCCGAGACCGGTTAACAGTCATCCTCCTCGAAGGGCAGGTGCGTAGGTACGCACCGCTTTTGTATGCAAGGGAAAAGGGCAGCTGCTTGTTCCTAGACACAAGGAGGCGAAGGGCAAGCAAGTAGCGGAGGAGAAGGTGAGGAGGGAAGAGGTGGAAGAAGACGAAGGGCGAGAAAGAGAGGTGGCTCGCTGTGCTAAGGTAAACGATATAATGGGGACGTAACAGTGGGTCCTTTTCAGTGGCAGATGTCCTGGCCGAGACACGTGCCCGCGACGTGGTCCCCCTTTTTCGGAGCTCCGTCGCTCTCTCCCTCTCCCCTCCTTCTTTCTCCGCGCTCGAGGAGGAACGAGAGCGGAAAACCCCCGAAAAAGAAGGGGTCTCTCCGTGTAGTAAGGGCCGCGCGCGCGTCCTACGTCGCGCTACTTCCTTTCTTCCGTCCTTTCTTTCCGTCCGTGCCTCTTTTTTTTCTTCTGAGCTTGGAGGGACGAGCTGCTTGGCACCAGCTGCTCTCGTTATACTGCGGATTTCGCACCGGCGTAACGGCGAGTCCGTTGCTTCGCGCCCTATTTGCGCGAAAATTTCAGACGGACTTTTACTGATTCGAAAACGTCGTCTTCCAGCGATTGCTGCGAGTCTCGGAGCAGAGATTAGAGAGAGATCAACAGGAATTGTTTGACCAGTAATGGAAAACTTAGTAACAGTTATGGTAAAACAATTTATTTTTTAGCTCTTCGGTGAAACTCTGACAAATATAGGCAAAAATTAGATAAAAATATATTAGAGTCGGGAGTCGGAGAAAGTACGAATAAATATTAAATATACTGCAGAAAAAAAATATAGATATAGAGAACAAAATAAAGTATAATAATGTCGGAGTTGGATATAAATAAGAAACAGTATAGTTAGAGAAATTATTTAAATTAGTACTTGTCACCGTATTATCAATGTTCATTTAAAGAATATTTTCTATGATTCAGTTATGACGACATTTTTCAAACGCTTCGATTTTGTGAAAAGTGTTACTAGAAACTACTTGCGCACGAATATATCGTAGAAACATCTCGAAATTGCTGCGATTGTAACATACGCAATTGAATCCGACATATTATAAATCGCATCGTTCGGTTCTGCACGGGTAGCATCTGCGCCTCTCGATTTCTCCAATGTCGCTTCGATTCGGTTTCGGATCTCGTATCCTAGATCGCTAACAAAGTGACCGGCGACGGTGAAGATGCCGAACATTGCGCGAACAAAGAGAATTTGAAGCAGGTTGGTGCCGATCGTGTTCGAATAAGCCTCAGGCGGGATACGGTACATATCGCCATGCCAAATTCTTTCAAAAGGCAAACGTTGTCGAGCGGTTGCATTGGGCGTTTCGCGGAAAGCTCGTCGTCTTTTCTGACCGCGCCGCGCGCCGGCTTAAAACCGGTCCAAGTGAAAAATATCTCTAACAAGTTTTCTAACAGAGCACGCCACGGGATATCTCTCACAAAGTGTGAAACGACACCACAATAAATTGGTATACACGACGCTCCCAAAACTACCTATCTCTTCAACCACATTAAGCCATTAAGAAAAACTTATGGTTGCGTGAACTTTTGTTCTATTTTACAAAATGCGTAATTATATTTTTTTGTAATAAAATAGAACTATATTAACGATATTCAATTTCTATTAATGTGGAAATTAAAACTCGCGGAAATTGTGCGGTTTCTGATTTGACCGCGCGCGCCGCGGCGGCATCCATTCGCCTTGTCCTCATTGTACGACTTTGTCGCCACAAAAGCCGTTATGATATCTCTTACGTTTCGTCTTCAATGAGTTTCAATTCAGTTCCCGCGTATGTTGCACGTATAAAGCGAGCTTTACCCTGCGTCGTCTGAGAGCCGCTGCGCCGCCGTGCGACTTTTTGAGTCGCTTTGGTCTCACGCCGGGACTATGGACGGTGTATACACGTACATTTAACGTGCACATACGTATACGTATCCACGCACGGCTGATGCACTAGCGCGCGGTTACGCACATACACCTACGTCTCGGGTAGAGCCCCGTTTTACACACGCCGCGCGTACATTACGCGCGATATATCGAGCGCGCATTCCTGCTCGATATACCATTACGCGGACCGGCACCGGGACTCGTCGATACTCGCCGTGATCGCGCGACGGTATCCATACGTGTACCGGTATTCCGGGACACGAAAACCTAGTCAAGGAATATACCTCTTCGGTTAAAATAGCATCAGGTAGATAAGTGGCTCTTGCATTATTTTTTTACAACAGCTCTCTTTCGCGTCACTTCTCGCTTAACGGAAATGTCGATAAAGCTCGTTCCGTCTGCTTTTCATTCTGCTTAATATATATTTTGATAACTCAATCTGTGATTGTAATGCTAGCGAACCAAAGTCCAAAAATTGACCTGAAGATACGATATTATTATTTATTTTCTCTTCTAGAGTTCGAAATTAGTTTAAAAGCTGCTTCGTTAATTAAATTCTATATTCTGATAAATACTACCTGAGGACTACCTACTAAAGTACTACCTAAGTAATTGAAAGTTATGAATATTTATGTTTTTACCTTGCTTTTAGTTTCTCAGGAACTTCTTATATTCAATTATTGTCAATATAATAATTTAATTAATAATTGTTCAAAAACTATGGGTATCTTCTATATGCAATTATTTAAAAAACTGTCGAGCATGTTTCTGGTAAACACCTGTAACCATGATGCGACGAATTACAACAAAAAAGCTCGCAATCATAAAATAGTACCCGCATTGACTTTTCTGCATGTGCGATTACCTTTCGCATGTATGTATTCCTGCTTATATGTTTGACGAATCGCATTATAAACGCTAGAATCCTATCCTTTGAACGTTAATTTTTCCTCAGTGGAAACTTTTCTCACCGCTACATTTGCCGCATTCGAAAAGTCGACATTAAGTAGTCTGACAATTGCATCCCAAATCTGAATATCTTTCAAAGTAAAGTACTCTTAAAGCGTACCGAAAATAATTTATGCTTTTCTAAATTTCAATCGAAGCTTTTAATACCAAATGTTCCGTAGTTGTTGACGCGCGTAAAAAATTACGACGAATTTACTCGAATGCGTAAGGACAATGATGCTCTATCGTTCTACGGAAGACAGCGTCGAGTTCCCGCGAAGGCCTATGAACGTGGGATTCTATAACTTTATCGTGCGAAGAGGAGACAAGCCATTTCTCGACGTTTGTCTCGTAAAAGAAACGTAACGTTGCCAAAATCTCGCTTTCTATTTTATCTTCGAAACCAGACGCGACAAATATAACGTGATCATTATTATAATAACATATGGTTGATTGAGAAAGATACTGGTTATTTATCTCGTTCTTTAACAGAACGATAGTTTCGTAGGAATTGTGTGCGGTCCGTGACATCGAGCCACAAATCCGTGATCGAGAGTAAAAGGATGAAGCACTGAGAACCTCTGCGGCTACTTCGATTCTGCTTCGACTTCCTTCGACCCGAATGCAGTGACCCGTGCTAACGATCGCGAATAGCAACGATCGATCTTCACGATCCGGGGTGCTGTGCCAGGCGAAGAAGTCGAAGACCTCTCTTCGTGAAAGTTCCTACATTGGAATTCCGTCATATCCGAGACGAGCGATTTCGTTTCTTTGCTCTCAGTTTTTTGCTTGTTCCGCTCTATCTCGTTTTCTCCGATGCCAGTGCCGATGACTTTGAAATTCGCCTTCGAATAGTCCATGCATAATTGCGAATAGGAAGAAAAAATACGGAAAAACAGAGGAAAAGGAACGATTGGTCGGAATGTAGTTGCAAAACCTGCGACATGTTGCGTGATGTGTCGCAATGGTAGTTCGGTAGATTTCTAAGAACGCGAATTGAATAATACGACCCTTAAGACGATATTTTTATTCCGTGTGAAGGCTCTGGTAAAATCAAAGAGAGTTTGAAACGGCTAAGTACGTTAAAATTTGATTTATCATAAATAAAGGGATTAACCTTTGTGCATCGTCAACAGCGCCTGGCTCTTACTTAGCCCGTTCCACACTCTCTTTGATATTTTTATTGCTCGGAAATTGTTAATTTAAACGATCGATCTATTTGAGAACCCCGATTATTTTTAATATTTTAAATTAACGGTATAAATAAAATAAAATATGAATTTTGAGCAAATATTAATGTGCCCGAAAATTATAAAATATTTAAAATTATAATTATTAAATATCCAAATCTTTACGTTATGTAATAACTAATATTTTATTAATTATTTTACTATTATGCATAAGGAAAGCTGTTTGAGTGATGAAAATAAAAACCGATTAGAGTGTTGTAGCGTCTTTTTCGCTGTATAAAAACCGTCACAAATCGTTTACAACGAAATTATTCTAATCTTGATAAATATACGTCGCTAATAATAGACGATATAAATACATCTTATTATTGTTATTAACATAAATATCGAGATTAGGTTCTACAAAAGTATTGTTGCTGAAGCTTACGATAACGTGTACGGTAAAAGCGCAAAGTCCGCCTATATGCGAATTGGATCTAATCCATTATGTAGCGATCGTCGTCTACCTTTTAAAAGTTGCATAGACTGACAGTGACATAGTATAGACATTGGTATACGAAGATGAGTGCCCTCCATTATTCACGCAGATTATCGATAAATTATAATAGCGACGAATCAATATAGTGGAAGTCTTCGAGCTACGAGCTGTTGTTCGATTTCCAGGTATCAGTCAACGCTGATGTCTCTTTTTACGTTCTATGCGCGAAGTTCTATACGGTTTTATGTTTTACGGCGAAATAAACGTAAGCATTTGGCGGTAACTGTGCATCGTCTATTGTGCCAACTTAAGCGAGATGTGTTAGTTTGTTGGTGCGCTAGTTTCGAACTTACGGTTATTTCCGATGTTGAAAGGCGTGAATCAAAATGAAATGCTTTTCACTTCACATTTAATTTAGGACATTCTTATAATACATTGCATTATTATATTGCCGGGACTATGGCATTTAATTCCTTGAGATTTGAGTCGAATGAAAATTTTCTGTTTCAGTAATTTGTCCAGAGTTTTGCAGTTACTAAACACTGATGAAATAAAGCATTATTTTATGTCGTGCGAATCTCGATTTACATGTTATGAACACTTTCTAAAAATAGTACGTACTATCGGTTGCCAAAAGGTTATTATCTACGAAAATACCACGAGAAAATGCGTCTTAAAAGTGAAAATGATTGAAACTGAAGTGTTGCAAGGAACGGCAAAATACACACCGTTTTAATAATATTAAATAAAGGGAAAGAAATATTTGACGTGAATATTATATTTTCTAAAAATATTCTAATCATTGTGATCGTCCACGAGGTATAAATCTGAAATCTGAAGATTATTTTATTAATATAATTATTATATATTTTTTTATTTTCGCGTTTGAAGATAAA
>NW_020222543.1:0-2236 GCF_003070985.1 Temnothorax curvispinosus
ATTTTAGTATAGTGTTATTGGCTATTTGTGATCATCTATATAGATTTAAATTAGTAAACATAGGAGCCTATGGAGGAAATAGCGATGGTGGAATATTTGACGCTTCAATTATTGGTAAAAGTATAAAAAATGACTAGTTAAATTTGCTAAAAGATAATGCCAAACTTCTTGGTACTGATATTAGCTTACCAGGATTTTTCATAGGGGATGCTGCTTTTCCATTAACAACAAGAATGATGAAACCATACTCTATTTCTAATTTGACCATTGCACAAAGAATTTTTAACTACAGACACTCTAGAGCTAGACGCACAATTGAAAGTGCCTTTGGCATTCTAGCAAATCGGTGGAAAATATTCTACAAATCTATTTGTATGCTGCCAAAAATAGCAGACAAAGTATAACGTTGGCATCAGTATGTCTACACAACTATTTGATGTTTGAAGAACAAAAGAATGGTGCTAAAGCATATAGTCGAGAAATTGATGGAACCGATACATGTTGATCCCCTGTAATGGTTGAAGGTGAGCAAGCAAATACACCAGCAGTCAACGAGATATTTTATGTGATTATTTCGTTTCTCCGGTTGGAGAAGTAAACTTCCAATATGACTATATAACTAGAGGTACTTACGGTGAATGAAATTCATCAGCATCTTATTACAAAAAGTATATTATCTTAGTACATATCTTGGTTTATACAACTAAAATTAAAATTACTATATATACAAACAATTATAATTAACAATTTTTTGCAGGTTTAGATTGATATTTTAGTCAAAAATTAATCTCAGGTACAATAATTCCAGTAATTCTTGTGACAGTGATGTCTGAAACAAAGAAATGTAGAACAGTGATTATAATTAAATATATATGGAGTGCTATGGATATTTGTTTATAAAGAAAAAAGAAGGATGAATTCTTAATTTTACCAACCAACAATTCCATAAGTGCTAGTTTAGATACAGATCAGGTAAATTAAAAATTGTAAATAAAAGTGGAAGAGAGAGCGAGAAAACGTAAACACAGAGATATCTTGGCAATGTATTATATTTATAACTTTCATATTTTCTTTATAGCTGTATGTAAAAGTACTGTAATGATCAATTTTGATTTTAAAGAGGATCGTATTTGGTTGAATATAAAATATCATTTACAAATAAATTAATAAATAAGTAGTATTTTAGTTTTAATTTAATTTTTAATAAAAGATAATGTATTCAATTTTTGTAACAATAAATTTTTAATCAATTGTACGCAGGACTGGCAACAAAGAAGACATCCTCAATGAACTTGATCGAAAATATCACTTGTCATTATCGAACGCGAATATTAATAACTTCTGGCATGTTGTGAAGAATTTTACACCGAGAGTTATACACCGAAGAAATTACCAAATATTTATATTTTTTGTTTTTTTAAATACACAATTATGTGAATGCATAAACTTTTGTTGAAAAATATACTTTATATCACAGCTTTGTTATAAAGCTAAACTTAAAGAGTATACTTTTATATTAAAAAAAGTATATTTTACATACTTATATTGTATAGTGAAAGCCAAAGGAACATTTTTATAACAAAACAAAATTGTCACACTCGTTTACATGTAGTATTTATGTGGTAGTATTTATCGTATGAACATTTATATATTTCTAATAAAAATTTAAAAAACGTCTTTGGTTAAAATTGAACGTAAAATAATTAAGAAAAAAACTATACTTTTAGATAAAATAAAATCAAGAGACACGGTAGTGTCTCGCGCCAAGTACACGCGGAGCGAGACCGACCGTGACTCTTTTACGCGACGCGACGGGTTGCGAGTACCCGAGATGTTGAGATCTCGATAACGAGTGAACGGATCAAGTTCTAAGTAGGCTTGATCGATAGCTTGGGGTCCAATTAGGGGGGGGGTTTCTCTCATAATATTTCGCTACGTGCCCTACGAGCGGAGATATTGCGACGCAAAGTCCAAATAGGAAAATTTATTTTTAAGATACTCCTCCTAACGCCGACGTCTCAATATTATTATGATTATCAGAGAAACGTCCCTTTCACTTTTTCGACGCTGGCGGCGCAGGTATCGCCAGTTTCGATATCGCGCGCGTATTTCAAAATTAGGTCGATAGACTTATCGGTCAGGAGAAAGATTTCTATTTAGGTAAATTAGGTAATATATAATATATATTGAGTCAACGGAAAAGAAGGTTCTCTACGCTTGGCAGAAAGTGCCGCTA
>NW_020222543.1:2246-2553 GCF_003070985.1 Temnothorax curvispinosus
AGTCAACGGAAAAGAAGGTTCTCTACGCTTGGCAGAAAGTGCCGCTAAGGAATTTTTAAGTCAATTCTTATGAATCAAGCTTGAATTCGATGTCTAGGTATCCCAGGTTGCCGATGACGAGGTCCAGATAGTGCGCTTCATAGTTTTCGGTGTCCAGGTGTAATAATACGTTGAATTCGATGTCTACGTGTCCCAGGTTGCCGATGACGAGGTCCACATAGTGCGCTCCGTAGTTTTCGGTGTCTACGTGTATTAATACCTTGAATTCGATGTCCACGTGTCCCAGGTTGCCGATGACGGGATCCAG
>NW_020222544.1:0-1299 GCF_003070985.1 Temnothorax curvispinosus
GAATTAAAATGAATGAAGCTGTAGATAAAGTCTCTAAAATATATAGATCGTCTAAAACAAGTTTTGGATTCAGTAATGGTATTTAAGTTTCTATATATTTTTTTCTTACAAATTATAAACTATTAAATTTTTGCCGAACGCTACTTTTTTTCTAGAAGGAGAAAGAAATGAAAGATCATTATTTCCATAGAGATATTTTACTCTCAAATATTATCGTATATAATTTATACACAATCAGATAGATAGATATAACGATTAAAACAACAGAAAAACTAGGAGTGATAAAAGACTTTTGATCATTAAATTTTCATTGCCCCTATAAATAAAGATTGTACATCAATTTTAACCCTCTATTTTGCAATCTCAAGATCTCGAACAAGACTCAGTAAGCACTCCGCAGCACCAAGAAGACACGCATGATTTACATCCCTCCACGTCCCTGACTACTCAGCAATATAGCTTGCAGAACAACCAGCAGATACAACAGCATCCTCAGCATTTGCTGCATCCGAATGCGACCTCTTTGACGACCCTCGAACAGCAATACAGTCCTCAGAACGGCCAACAGAAGCAATCTTACTCGACACCCTCGAGTTTCTGCGATAACACCAATGAGTTCAACGTGAATTTGAATCGCGTGCCGCCGCCAAGTTATTACTCATCTAATCATCGTCATGGTCATCATATGCCGTCGGATTCGACATCATCGACGACGTTAAACGTCGACGATGCATTATTGTTAAAATCACAACAAGACACGCATCCTTTCACCTCCCTGACTACTCAGCAAAACAGCCCGCAGCAACAGTCGTCCTGCTCGAATCCAGGAAATCCGCTGAGCGCTTCTGTGTCGACGCCCGTTACGATTAATGATCTGGACAATCACAGCCCGAGCCCGTCTTTTTACCGTGATAGAACCAAGAAGACACCCGATATTGATTACGCCGACAGTCCCAACTCGGGTTATGTGACTGATTTGAATAATAACTGCCCTTACCCTTTACCCTCGCCGTATACATCACAGAGCTTCAATAGTCCGGCCTATGAGGATAGCGCTTACCAAAGTCCGGATATGTTCTATCAGTATGGTGAGTCTCACAAATGGTTTATATCTTGAAATTAACTTGCGTTTGGAGATGAGCGAATTAAAATGAATGAAGCTGTAGATAAAGTCTCTAAAATATATAGATCGTCTAAAACAAGTTTTGGATTCAGTAATGGTATTTAAGTTTCTATATATTTTTTTCTTACAAATTATAAACTATTAAATTTTTGCCGAACGCTACTTTTTTTCTAGAA
>NW_020222545.1:0-1108 GCF_003070985.1 Temnothorax curvispinosus
GTTCCGTCCCGTTGTTGAATGACTGCTCCGATAGCTGTATCGGAAGCATCGGTTGTAAGAGTGATGTCTGCCTCTGGCTTTGGGTGTGCCAGCTGAGTTGCGCGAGACAGACTGTTCTTACAGTTTTTGAAGGCTGCTTCCAGTTCTGCGTTCCATGTTATGGGAGCCTTCTTTTTGGTTTTGGTACCGCTGAGTAAGCCGTTTAAAATTGACTGGTCCTTAGCGGCCTTTGAAATAAATCTGCGATAAAAATTGAGAGTCCCCAGGAACCGTCGAAGCTGTTGAATGTTCTCAGGTTTGGGAAACTCCTTGATCGCTGCTATTCTTTCTGGCGGAGGTTGAGTACCGTTCTCTGAAACTTCGTAACCAAGGAAAAGGACCTTTGACCTTCCGAAAACGCATTTGGAAGGGTTGAGTAAAATGCCGTATTTCTGGAGTCGTTCGAAGAGTATGCGTAAATGCTTCTTGTGTTGTTCCTCGTTTTCTGATGCGATGAGGATGTCGTCAATATACGCATAGGCAAAATCCAAGTCGCTTGTAATCTCGTGAATGAAGCGTTGGAAAGTTTGTGCTGCATTGCGTAACCCGAACGGCATGTAAAGGTATTCGAAGAGTCCGAAAGGAGTTGTTATAGCCGTTTTTGGAATATCCTCTGGGTTGACGGGTATTTGATTGTATGCTCGCGCTAAATCAATTGTCGAGAAGATTTTCTTTCCGTGCAAGTTTTGCGAGAAGTCTTCAATATGTGGGATCGGGTACTGATCCGGTTCTGTTCTAGCGTTAACTCCCCTGTAATCTCCGCAAGATCTCCAGGAGTCGCCTTTCTTCGGTACCATATGTAGTGGTGATGACCATGGGCTTTTCGATACTCGAATGATCCCTTCTTGGAGTAGGAGATCGAATTCAGCCTTGGCCGCCTTGAGTTTGTCGGGGGCTAACCGGCGAGGACGGCTTGCAACTGGTGGGCCATCCGTGGTTTTGATGTGATGGAGCGTGCTATGCTTTACCGTATGCCTCTTAGCAGTAGCCTTTAAGATATCAGGAAATTCTGCCAAGATTCCGTGGTATTCGTCTTCGATAGCCAACACTCTGATAGACTCCACTGCCC
>NW_020222546.1:0-2296 GCF_003070985.1 Temnothorax curvispinosus
TTTAAAATCTCGAAAAAAAATTTTTTACCATCACAAAGTTTCCTCTATGAGGAAGCAAAATTAAATTTATTAATTCTTCTCAATTGACTTCTGACATTTTAATAATAGTTCCTTTTGTCTTTTATGAATATTCAGATAAATTGTCAGAAGTGCTATGAAATATGTACGGTGTAAAAATCAAGAGAAAAGCGATCGGTCCACTGGGCGCTGCGCCGCGCGCCGAAAGACGCTCTCGCACTTTGCACCCGATTTTCTCATGATCGCTTCCACTTTGCTTTCTGACACTTTGCACTTACAATTAGTTTATTCTATACGTAAACAATACAAATGCAAATTGTCAGAAGTGCTTCTTAATATGTAAATTTTCCGAGATTTTTCGCAACTTTGGCAGCTTCTGACAACCCTTTAGCTTCTACTTACTCTTCTGACAATTTTTTTTCTGCTTTTTCTCATTCTCCTCGATACCTATGCAAATTTTCAGCCGTGCCGATCGACAGTTTTTTTGTTGGAAAATTTACACGTTTGATCGCCCGCCCACCTACTTAGCTTCCAGTCCGCCTTCTGACGGTCGGGCTTTCGCTTTGCCGGCAGCAATCGAACCTTTTCTAGGTAAGATATTTCATGGACCGAGGCATGTTGCTTTTTCTGTTGCCAGCTCTCCGGCTACAAGACATACGAACTATCTTTCCTCCAACAATGAATAAATACAAAAAATATATAAGCGTAATAACAACAATAATAAAAAACGCCGTAACAAATCTAAAAGTGAATATGAATGTTCCACTGACACAGAAAAATCTTCATTAGATGATGTAGTATACCCTCACGTTCCAACTGAACAAATTGGATTAACAAAAAGTAAGTAATAAATATACTAGTTGCATATAAAAGATACAAAAATATATAGGAAAAGATATTTTGAAATTCTATTTGCACTTTCTCTTAATTATTTTAACTTGATGTTGGTATAGCAGCGATTAATCTAAAAAAGTATATAATTATATGTGAAAATTTATGCTTCTTTCAAGAAATAATAGTAGAAAATAACACTGATAAGAGAGATGACTCCAGAGCGCTTATGTCTCCTGTTACGCCTACAGTAAAAACATGTACATTGTACATTGCCTAATACATCTAATTCGACTTTTAAGCAAAAAACTACTGTGAACTACAGTGAACAAGGTATTTCATATTTTATTATGCTATGTATAAGTAAATAGATCCTTGCACGCGCGCGAATATACAATATCTACAATCAATCTTTTATATTTCAGAATATTAGGAACGTGTTTTAAGAAAATTGCACATTCTTAGTTTGAAAATGGATGATATTGCTGAAACAATAAATGTTCTATTAAAAAATAAAGCAAATGAAGTACAGAAACCATCTGTACATAATGAAGTACCAGATATCATCAACTTATTTCCAGTAAACGAGGATAATTTAATTTAATTAGAAAATTGGTTAAAGAGTTCTCAAGAGCATAGAACAATACTGGTAAAAAATATCAAAATTTTTTTCCGTACATAAAAGTTGAACAATGTCAAATAAAAAATAATTTTATATTTGTACACGCTTCAGTAAGAACGTAAAATCGTACTGGTTATTAAGAAAACTCAACTAGTGTAATTCGTTTGAAAAGTAACCTTTCGATATATTGCTTGACTACAATTGTTAGAACTTTTGAGAGTATAACGCGGTATTAATATAAATCACATATAAATTAAATACATAATTTAAACATCAGGAAACTCAATCATTAATAGTCCGTTCACTTTAATAAATATACATTTTTTGATGGAGATATTTCTTTTATAAATTCCAATATAATAAATACGCAAGACCAATCGGTTTCACTTAAATAAATTAGAAGTACTGAGAATCATTGAATGTTTTTAACGCATAAAAGGAAAACCTTGAAGAATAAGTTATATTTGCGAAAGGACCATTAATGCAAAACATTTCAAAATAGAACATAATACAATTATAAATTCAAAATCCAATTAATATATACATAAGAAATGGAATAATGCATGAATTAATTTGATAGTTTACTAATGAAGAAAATAGATTTCTGAGAAATCAATGTTAAAAAAAAAAGTGGTTCTTAACCAATAAATATACCCTTTTTCCTTTTTGGTAATTCAATGCATTAATCCATAATAAACATAACACATATTTATATAGACATCATCAATCGTGCATAACATAGTTTCACTATCGGATAATGTTTCTGAAATAATTATTCGTTTCGAAATGAACTTAGAGATATTCAACTTACGATAAAGAAAGAAT
>NW_020222547.1:0-1136 GCF_003070985.1 Temnothorax curvispinosus
CGAGGTGAAGGACAACCGCTCTTAGGTGTTCAAACGGCAAAAGAGTTAAGTATTTTAGATGTCGGAGTACACTTGCAGATTAATCAGATTGAGAATATTAAATGCGACGTTAAGTTAGATAATAGACTCTTTGAGGGTATAGGGAAATTGAAAGATTTGCAGCTTAAAATTCCGATAAATAGTTCGGTGAAACCAGTTGCTCAACCGCGAAGAAGATTGCCTTATAAAATGCGTGATTTGGTTAAACAAGAGATAGAGAAATTGTTACGTGATGATATTATTGAAAGAGTAAAAAGGCCGACGCCCTGGGTATCTTCAATAGTACCGATAGTTAAAAAGTCGGGAGAAATACGTCTTTGTTTAGATTTACGTGAAGTAAACGAGGCAATAACTCGTCAACGAAGCCCGTTACCTGTATTTGTAGAACTACTTGATAAAGTAAGAGGAGCGAAGTGTTTCTCAAAATTAGATATTCGAGGAGCATTTAATCAAATTGAGCTTGATGAAGATACGCGAAGTATTACTACGTTTAGTACGGATTGTGGTCTATTTAGATCTAAGAGGTTAGTTTTCGGTATAAACTGTGTGCCGGAAATTTTTCAAGAAACATTGGAAGAGATTTTATGAGATCTTGAGGGTGTAATAAATAGTGCAGACGATATTGTGGTTTATGAAAAAAATTTAGAAGATCATAATCGGAAACTTTAGAAAGTACTTGATAGACTCTTAGAGAAAGGCTTGACACTTAATAAAAATAAATGCGTTTTCGCGGTTAAGGAGATTGAATTTTTGGGATTTATAGTAAACGGGTCAGGTTACCGATTAATGCGATCAAAAGTTGAGTCAGTACAGAACTTCAGAGAACCTGAAACGCCAGAAGAAGTCAGAAGTTTCCTGGGGTTGGTCAATTTTTGCGCAGCGTTTATTCCAAATATGGCGACAATTAGCGAACCTTTAAGAAGGCTTACACGAAAGAGCGAACCATTCGTGTGGGGCGAACCACATAAAATCGCATTTCAGACGCTGAAAAATAAACTGACGGATGCAGAAACGCTAGGTATTTATAATCCGGATGCGAGAACTAGAGTAGTTGCAGACGCTAGCCCGGTAGGCATAGGTTGTGTTTTAGCACAAGA
>NW_020222548.1:0-1039 GCF_003070985.1 Temnothorax curvispinosus
ACACACACACACACACACACACAGACGAGGCGGTGCGAGGGGGGGGCCTTCGGGCCTTCCCCGCACCCCCCGTGGTTGAAAGCGTGGAACTCGCTTTACAATTTAAAGTACATGCTAACTTGTAAAGCGAAATTATAAAGTACATGCATGGGGAGGGGGGTGCAGGGGAGCAAAATTTCCCCGCCCACGCATGTACTGGGCACACACACACACACACACACACACGTGTGTATGCCCTGCTTTATAGAAGTTGTGATTTTTGTTAAAACAGGGCACACACACACACACACATGTGTATGCCCTGCTTTATAGAAGTTGTGATTTTCGTTAAAGCAGGGCACACACACGTCCTTCAGATTTACCTTTTTTTCTCCCACTAGAGACGCCGCTATATACTAGTTTTATTTAGTGGTTGTAAATAAATGCAATATTAGAAAATCGAGTTTTAATTGCTTATCATTTAGAACAAAACAGTCTTATTTATTTAAACAACAAAATGTTTAGAATCTGAAGTCATAAGATAACTAAACTATCTTTATTGTTTATATAAAAAACAAAATATATCAAAATTGCGATAAGTATATGATAAACTAACTATATCATTTAGAACAAAACAGTCTTATTTATTTAAACAATAAAATCTTTGAAATCTGAAGTCATAAGATAACTAAACTATCTTTATTGCTTATATAAAAAACAACAAATATCAAAATTGCGATAAGTATATGATAAACTAACTAAATTTATAAAACGCAACAAAATCTTTAGAATCTGAAATCATAAAGAATAAAAGAACAAAAAATCTATCAAAAATTGTGATATGTAATAAAATTATATAATATATTTGTATAAGATAGATTAATGTTAGCGTATCTGACATAAATCTGTTTTATACAAGTATATTATATAGTTGCTGTCTTTATATTATGTCTACTACGATTACTTGTTAGTGCAGGTCAAACTCGCATGACATTTAGATGTGCAAAGATGCTTATTTTTGTAACAAGCACATTTATTTGTCTGACATTGATTCTTGGAA
>NW_020222549.1:0-3305 GCF_003070985.1 Temnothorax curvispinosus
AAAAAATCACTCACCGGCCGATGCGCAACAGCGGAGTAATAACACTGCGTTGATCTGTAACAGAGAAATATTCTTACATTAAAGTAGAATAATTAATATTTGAAGTGAATAATTATCGCGCCCGTTAAATTTCTAAAACGTCATTTTAAGAAATACCTCATTTGAAAATACTTTAATTCAAGAAACAATCGCGGCGGCCGCCGCAGGCGGCTGATGTATATTTCCGCATTAACTCGTTCATAATTGAGCCACGGAAAATCATGCAAGTAATATTATGACGTTACGAATAAGAGAGACGCGACATTCGCGACGTAATAACTATTCTCGCATACCGGAGATCGAACTTGGGTGAAATTACGACGGAGTTAAACCTCGAGCGATATTGTACGAGTATAACGATTCGCGTATCATGGTAATGGGTGAATCGAGTCGCGCTTGAGAAAAAGTCGCGGAATCCGTTACGGAACAGCAAAATAATAAACGCATAATAATTACTCACCCCACGGTTGCTCCGCCGTCGCCCGATGCCTCCCAGGCCGCCTCCTCCTCTCTCCTCGATCCTCCTTCGTTGCCGCATCTCCGTCGGCGCAATCACTCACTCGTTCACGCACGAAAATATATATCACCGCTCATGATCGCGCGACACTTTCGACACTTTGCACACGACACTCCCGATATTAATTTCGCGACGCGGCGCGTACTTTATTATACGGCGATAAAAGAATTACGGCGGAGAAGCTACGAACGAAACTTATACGATCCGCTCGACGCTCGTGACGTCCCGCAGGTAGACGCTATCATGGCGAAGAGGATTTCGTAAATCGCACGACGCACGGCCAACTTCACTCGCCAGGAGCAACCGTCGCGAGAACGCCACACTTGCTCTGCTGCCACACACCTGTATTTTTCGCACTTCGACCAACGAATATAATGTCGAGGTTACTTTCACGTATCGCAATATGGGCGACGTAAGAGGAACAAAGAGAAATATCCACGAAACATGTCGACCGAAAATAATACGATCGCTGCTTTACTGATTGTCAGGCGATTTTGATCAACTGCAATTAAATCCTCGATTTACGAACGTTGTGCCTATCCTCCACGATCGCGAAATATGAAAACATGATTAAACGTACGACGTTAATAGAGACTGCGATCGCTAATTTAAACATGTCACGGCGTTACTCGATTTACTTTAGGCTGATATTTCATGTGTCGTGCGACAAATTTTTATAAGCATGTTAATTGGCTGCAGGGTAGGGAAATTCGAGTTTCTAGAAATCCTCCATCTTGTAGCCAATCAGCACGCTTGTCGTACAACGCATGAAACATCAACCTTAGGGTCCACTCGTATTTATCCGTGTTCCGAAAACGACGGAAATAACTTCATTCTGAAGCCGTGCGACGCGACGCGAGACGCGAGTCAAGTTGAGAAATTGATTTTGGTTGAGAAAAGCGAGGCCGATCATTCGAATGAATGTAATCTCAAGTCAGTTATCGAATGCGACATATCCGTATAAATTCCGCGAAGCACATATGTGCTAAACGAACACTCGATATATCACAGTTTTCCGTAAATCTGAACCGTCTCGTCGGAGCCCGACGATATACTTGTTATTACTCCGCGCTGCGATCCGAAAACACTCGAACAATGAGCGAGGTCGCGGTGGCGCGGCAACACGGGCAGGGGGGATAGAGTAGGGGTAAGGATGACGTAGGCACGCCGAGCGCGCACCTGGCGAGTCACCTCACCCCCACTACTCGAGTGTCGAGAAGCCGTTATACGCGGCGCCCGCGTCGCCCGCGCCGCTCGCGTCTCTATTCCAACGTCCTACTCTCGGATCGTAGATTCGGAGCAACGCACGATTGCCGATTCAGATTGCGGAAAACTGTGGTATATCGAATGATTAGCTAATGCATGTGCCTCACGGAATTTATGTGGATACCGAGGTACATCGCGTTCGATAATACTGACTTTAGATTACGTTCTTTCGAGCAATCGGCCTCGTTTTATCGCAACTGTCAACTTGACTCGCGTCTCGCGTCGCATCGCACGGCTTCAGAATGAAGTTGCTGTCGTTTTCGGAGCACTGATTTTTTGTGGATCCTAAATCGAGTGACGCCGCGACGTGTTTAGCGATCGCAGTCTCTATTAACGTCGTACGTTTAATCGTGTTTTGATATTTCGCGATCGTGGGGGATTAGACACAACCGTCCGTATAAATCGACGATTTAATTGCAGTTAATCAAAATCGCCTGACAATCAGTAAAGCAGCGATCGATTATTTTTCGGTCGGCATGTTCCGCGGATATTTCTCTTTGTTCCTCTTACGTCGCTTATATCACGATACGTGAAAGTAATCTCGACGTTATATTCGTTGTTCAAAAATACAGGTGTAGCAGCAGAGCAAGTATGGCGTTCTCGCGATGACGGTTACTCCTGGCGAGTGAAGTTGGCCGTGCGTCGTGCGATTTACGAAATTCTCTCCGCCATCATTAGCGTCTACCTGCGGGACGTGCGGGACGTCACGGGCGTCGGGCGGATCGTACAGTTTCGTTCGTAGCTTCTCCGCCGTAATTCTTCCATCGCCATGTAATAAAGTACGTGCCGCGTTGCGGAATTAATACGGGAGTGCCGTGCAAAGTGTCGAAAGTGTCGCGCGATCATAAGCGGCGAGATATTTTCGTGCGTGAACTTGCAGTGAGTGAGTGCGCCGACGGAGATGCGACAACGAAGAAGGATCGAGGAGAGGAGGAGGCGGCCTGCGGGAGGCATCGGGCGACGGCGGAGCAGCCGTGGGGTGAGTAACTGTTATTTGTATTATTTTGCTGTCCCGTGACGGATTCCGCCACTTTCTGAAGTGCGCGACTCGATTCACTCATTACGTGATACGCGAATCGTTACTCGTATATAATACCATTCGTTTAACTCCGGCGCAATTTCGTAATTTCCGAGTTTGATCTCCGACATACAATATCAGAACGTCGCGCGTCTCTCTATTCGCCCGATCGTAATATTACTTGCATGATTTTTCGTGGATTAACTATGCGGCGGCCGCGATTGTTTCTTGAATTATTTTGAAATATCAGATATCTCTTAAAATAATGTTTCAGAAATTTAACAGGCGCGATAATTATTCACTTCAAATATTAATTATCTTGGACCCTACTTTAATATAAAAATATTTCCATGTTACAGATCAACTCCAGAGTTACAACTCCGCTGTTGCGCATCGGCCGGTGAGTGATTTTTTTGTTTCAAAGTCAAGGCAATAGATTTGTAAAAATTATATTACAAATATAAA
>NW_020222550.1:0-2346 GCF_003070985.1 Temnothorax curvispinosus
AATACTTCAGCTATTAAACGCGCAATGGAATTTCATTATAACCGTGGTGAGAGAAGAACATGTTTAATTGGTAAAAATAATTTAAGCCCTACAGTTATATATATACTTTTTGATATGTTTATGTATTATATAAGTTATTATGTTTATGTTTATGGATTTTAGGTGACGCTGGATATCCATTAGAGCCTTGGCTGATGACTCCATTGGCGCATTATCCCGAATGGAGTAGACAGTATCAATATACTTTAAAATTATGTAAAGCACGCAACATTGTCGAAAGGTTTTTCGGTGTATTAAAGGCAATATGGAGATGTCTATCGTCCCAGCGTGTTCTCATGTATGCACCAAATATCGCTGTACAAATTGTCAATGCATGTGCTATTTTACATAATATGCGCTTGCATTAGAGATTACCTATTGATGTATAAATTGAAAATGCACATGAACCTGCACCTGCGTACCATTTGAACAATGCAGAAATAGAAGCAGAACTTCGGAGAGGACCTCGCGCGGTAGCACAACGTATTCAAAATCAATTAATGCTGGAATGGTTTCCTAATTATCGTAGGGCAGATGAGCACGTAAGATAATAAATCACATTCGGTTATATATGTATGAACGTGTGTGTATGGAGGATATATCTAAAATAAATTGGCAAAATAATCTTATATTTTAACATCGTCAACGTTGTTAAGTAGAGGCATAAAATTTTATTTAATCGGTTGTATCATCCTGGATAAGATATGAATAAGACGAGAAATCAAATAAGAATGAGTAGTATTATAGTAGTGCGGATTAAGAAATATTATTATTAAATATATTATTAACCCTAGAATCCATGACTGGGGTCGATTTCGACCCCAGGCGAACTTTGAACTACGCTCCTGAGCTAGCGAGTGACATTATCGACTCAGGACCTGAACCATAATTCATTTCAACTTTCTAAAAGTAGGGTTATGTCGGGCGCAGCGTTAGTTGTTCGCTAGCAGTGAAGTAGCACAGTCGTAAAGCGGGCGTGGGGTCGATATCGACCCCAGTCGTGACTTGCCGTTTGAGTTTCGTCACGGTAAGCTAATTTTATTTTTTCGCTAGAATCAATATATATCATGTATTATTACGTAATCTGAGCATAAATAGTCATAAATATTATTTAAGACGAAATATCACACAATTTAGTCGGTAAAAATCCCGTTGCCTAAGAAGATTGACATTTCGCAGAAAATGGCTGGGCGATATAATGTTTCATTTTTTTCATATTTTTTACTATTTTGTATCAAATAAAAATGAAATAATACTTAAAATACAATTTTTTATGGTTTTTTCATCGACTTTTTCCGTATTTCAACTTTGCGAATTTCTTCATCTTTATAGTCCCAAATAAATATACTTTTTGAACAGAACATAGCGATGACAATTTTTTTCTAATAGTCTAATGTGTCCTCTTTAAAACCCCGTTTGAAATTTTAAAATCGGTTGATTACAAAAAAAGATACAAATTTTTGTTTAAAAAAAGAGGTTTTTGCTGATTTTCTGCGTTTTTCAGTCTTTAAATGGATTTTTCACTAACTAAACTTGAGTAAAATTAAATTTACCGTATACCATTCTCTTCGTTATTAAAAAACGAAGAAATTCATGTAGGTTTAAAGGCCCTTTATTTCTGTAGGACCGGTTTTACGATCAAATAAAGCGTGGGGTCGATATTGCCCCCAGTCATGGATTAGAAGGTCAAAAAAATGTATCATGGATTCTAGGGTTAAGTTAAGAAATATTATTTAATGTATCTACATTATTATTATTGCACATACATAAATACTTATAACATAATTATTAAACGTATCTTAATGTAAAAGTATCTTAATGTGTTTACTTTAATCTCTCCAGAATAATCTCCAGTAAATGCGTTTGTCGTTCTCCATTCTCAGCCATTATGTTAATCGCTTCGCTTATTTTCATCACAGCTTCAGCTAATGTCTGTCAATTACAAATTAAAATTAAATTACATAACATTGAAATTAATTTATATAACATTAAATTATTAATAATTAATTAACATGGATACTAACGTGCATTGCATCTACATGTTTATTTGCGATGTCTGCAAATTCTTTTCGAGCTTCAGAATAGTGTGAATCTAACCGTGTGACATTATCTGCAAACATTTATGATTATTATACACACACTGACACACATACATGCACGCACACGTCGCCACGTGCCTGAGTACATGTGTAACAACTTCTACTTCAAACTTGTTGACAATTACGCTATACTTACGTTTCATGCTTGATTCTTCTTTATTTTTTTTATTTGATTTCTTATTGAATGAGTTTTGCGGTGGTAGTTCTT
>NW_020222551.1:0-41422 GCF_003070985.1 Temnothorax curvispinosus
GAGAAAAGATAAACGTGAGAAAAGATAAACGATCTCGTTTAGCGCTTGATAAATACGCATGTTGTAGACTAGTGTTCTCGCTATTCGAACTATTTGTATCACGAACGGAATAAAAACGAAGGAAATCGAGGATTAGAGATAATGGCCTAGTTTACACCGATCACTTGATACGCATATTAAATAGTAAATAACTAGTAAATAAGTCTGATTATTGGCTGATCAGTTCAAATATACTATTTGATACACGTATCAAGAGATCGGTGTAAACCAGGCCAATTATTTTTCATAGAGAACTTTTTTTGATCATTAGATTCGAAATAATGAAAAATTAATCAACGAGTAATTGTACGAATAAAAGTATCAAATCGGAAAATATTCTAATTTCAAATATACAAGCATATATCTAGAAAAGGTAAAAAAATGTTTGAAGTACCTAAAATGAACGTATTAAAATCATTTCTAAATAAATTGCTCGCATGTTTGTATATTAATTAATCGAAAAGTAATCACAACACATGGCGCGGTATCTCTAATTTTAAAAGTCGAAGAAAAGCTTTCAGTTCACATTGTTAATAGCCGGCTGTGCTTTGTCGTTGATGCATTTATCGGGGAAATCGGTCCCATTCGCGACGACATTTTTCAACAATCGCGTTCGTGTTTTTTTTTTTTACACGACTGAAAACTGACACTTGAGATTATACCTGATCGCGCACGTGCTCATCACCACGGAAATGCATTCGCGAATGTGCATACATTCTCGTAGAGGGCTTTGTTTCACTCGCAGATAGTTGTACAGTAGTTTAGCAAAGATGTGATCCCTTCGGCGTGATGCATTTATATGTATATCGTGTATTACCCCATATCATGTAAATATGAAAGAAAAGTTGTGCGTTATCGCTTTAATGATTCTGAAGAAAAAAAATATATATACATATATAAATGTGTTTGTCACACACATTATAGTATTAACATTGATAAATGTAGAAGAGACACGAGAGGTGTTTAAGCTGTACGACGGTCTAAGAAATGTTACGTGTGCAATTATATATTTTCGATACTGTCGAAAAAAAAAATTGTTTATTCTATACAAAGAAACGTATTAATCTCCCACACAAATTGCCCATAAGCTGCCTACACGTGGAAAGTGTAATCCGAATTACGCTAAAATGGGCCTACCATTTTTTCGTCGATGAAACTTATCACTAAGTGATATTAATACTTTGTCTCGATTTAATTAAATATCTATAGGAGATTGTTAAAAGGAGAGTGGATAAGAAGAAAATTGTGAAATTGTCGATAGTCGGTGATAGCAAGCGATCACCCCCGCATTTTTTTTGCTGATCTATAGGAGGCGTAAAAAAAGGCTGTATAGAGCATATCTTCTTATACTCGACGAATTTCGCGAGAAAGAAACGGTTTTTGTAGCCTTTCAAGTGCCTTACCGAACCAATCGAGGAACCGAATCGATCGTAGAAGGACGCGGAAACGTTAAATCAACCTCTCCCCCCCTTTAGTTATTCAGATGTTGAGCGTACGTTTCGGATCCCGAAAGATGCAAAGATCGTCTCTTAGAGTAAATAGAGAAAACTGGATTTAACCACCACGTCATTGTAATATTATGTAATAATATACAGAATAACAAGTGAAATTCTACACACAGACATACATACACGCGCGCATTTACAATGAACAGATTTTCTTTCCATTGATGTAAATAAAGCTGCCATCGCAAATTACGGTTCGACAACAGAAGTTCCTTTCTCTCTTTATTGCATGCACATCCCACAGTATCGCGCCAGCTTCCGTGGCGCGTCCTTAAAAAATTACAAAATCATCGACTTAAGTGTATAATGCGGAACATTTAGGACATCGTATGTACGTACGTGTGGCTAATCAAATCCCCGGAAAAGGTTCGAACTCGCTTTTCCCTTATCGGTACGAGGTATGCACTATGTGACACTTTGTATATGTTTCATTCAGATTTTTGGCGATTTAGTCATTATATTACATTACATCTCGATTTTATTCTTACGATTCACGTAGAAATGTTTCGTGTACAAAAAGAGGAATGTAACAGCGAGTTTTTTTTTTTTTTTCAACACGTTGGCAATGAATTCGCGCGTAACAATGGTCTCTCCGCGGTTTTTCACAAAAACGGGATAAGACTCAAGATAATTACTCTTCGGACTTTATCACTGGCGAACTTCGTTCAATATTATGTAAAGACTTCTCGAACGCAAGGACGATATATTGATCGCAATTGTAATCGTTGTAATTTGCGTATATAGCGGCACATTTTAACGGAAACACCAGAATACCTTAATCATACATTTGTCTGATTCTTGTTTCAAATTATTTTCGTTTAAATAATATCTATTCATATATCGTGTTAGATTGATCAAGAAACTTTTACACCTTTTAACATATTGTGGACCGATGATATGCAAATTATAATAGTCGGTAAAATATATATATTTTTTACCGCGTCAATGGAATATAATGATTTCGAACGGTCCACGATTTGTTAATATAAGACTCATTGGCCAATCTATCGCATGATTAGGTTCTGTTGACAATGTATTTTATCCACAATAACGATTTTGTTTTTGACAGTACAAAATTTCGATACTAAAAGATATGACCGATAGCGTCTCGAAACATATGTGAAACTAAGTGGTAACGGTAATGATTGCTAGCTATATTGGAAAAAAAAAGACGTAAGAGTGGTATTGGACCTTAAACGGATCTCGAGGGGACAGATATCCATCGAAATAAAGATTACTAGCTACGTTACTAATGTATCAATCACGATTACGTTGGAAATGGTTGCGAGAGATGTATTTTTCCTTTTTATTTTAACGTTATTTCTTATCGATCCTTGCAACTCGTCTCGCAGCCTGCCGAAGGAGCGTAAGGTGCTTGACATTCACGTTGTACGTGCAACCGACCGCGCTTTTTTTCATTTTACTAACAAATGAACAAGTTTATAGTTCGTCGTGCCTGTCGGACGACTCGGCCGCACTGGGATTGCAGAGCGCAGGTGTGGAGAACTCCATGGCGTACTCGCAGCGACTCGGCTCCGTTACCGATATGATCCCGTTCTCCGTTCCGCACGACAAGGTGACGATCGTGGAACGTGCCGGACCGTTCCAGCAAGTGAGGCCACGATCGTACTTCATCTTGGTGTATTTGGCACCGACCGGTCCGACCCATTCGTTCCAGTGGCCGAGATTGACGCTACTGCCGCCGGATTTGGACCTCTGGGTCGCCATGGAGTATAGGCACAGCTTGTAAATGTACTCCAAGTCCGTGTACTCGAAGCACTCGCCGTCGAGCGGCGCGAACACCTCCTCCGGCCCGTAATCGCGGTCCATCTTCTCCTCCAGCTGTCTGATCTCCGACTGCAAGTCATTGAGGGCCTTCTCCGCCTCCTGGAAACGTTCGCGGGCACCGGTGGCCTCGTTGACGAGCGCCTGCGTCTCCTCGTCGTATTGAACTTCCGGTTCCAATGGTTCCTTCTCGTGTTCCTCCTCGGGAACGTCCTCTTCCTCTCCCTCGGAAATTTCTCCCTCCTTCTCCTGATCCAGGTCTTCGATAGGCTGCTGCTCGTCGGTCTCTTCCTTATCCGTCGCCGCTTTGAACATACCTGCAATTACATAACGAAATTGATAGCTTGCGAATAGGTCGCAGAAAAAAAAGAAGATAAGCAAGCCTCAACGTTATCTACCTTGCTCCAACATCAAGAAAGGCTTTATGTTTGCCCACGCGTTATCTACGAACTCTTGCAAAGAGACTTCCTTCTTATCGCCGAGGAAATACAGCGCTTCCTCCTCCGACACGGCGCCGTCCCTGTTCTTGTCGAACGTAACCCTGGTCTGCAGCTCTGCCGTCGTTACCGTACCGCTGGAATCCGAGTCCAATATTTTAAAATAATCCTCCGCTTCGGAAACGCTCGAGTCCTCGTCCTCGTCTTCCTCCCCGATGGTCTCCTCGGCGGTCGGCTGTTCCGTCTCGGCAGGCTTGTACTTCTCCAACGCCAGGCTCTCCAGCTCTTCCGCCTGCTTCTTCAGGATCTCCTTCTCCTTCTTGATCAACTCCGCCTCCGTGTAGTCCGTTCTCAACTTGGCCAGGCGCGACTGGTGCTCCGTCCTGAGGGTCTTACCCCTGGCCACCAGTTCCAGGCGCAGCTTGTTACCCTCCCGCGCCAGCTGTTCCGCCTTCTGCTGCTCCAGACGTGCCTCCCTACCCAGCTCGCTGCAGTTGTCGACGCACGCCACCCTGGACGCGTACTCGTCGCTCGTGTCGCAGCAGTCGCAGACGCCGTCGTTGACCCAGGACGACGGTATGTAGGCCGGCTTGTGGCCGGTGTTCTCGCAGTAGAAGAAGCCGTTGGCGCACGCCGCCGTGCCGGGCTCGTCGCTACCGTCCCCGCAGTCGCAGTAGTCGTCGTTTACCCGCGTGAACGGTATCAGCCGGCTGCCGTCCAGGCACTCGAAGTCGCTGTCCGGCCGGTAGAGCGGGTTCTTCGCCACCGGTATGCCGCGTATCTGCAGCACCCCCGAGCCGGCTACGTGGCCCGGCGTGTACGCGGCCAGGAGCAGGCTCGCCGACACCGCGAACGCGGCCAGGAGCCGTGACGCCCGGTGACCGTCCATCCCTCTGGCACCTCCGGCAGTTTCTCTCACGTCGCAAGGTCGCGCGTCGGCTCCGCCCGGGTTGAGATCGAGATGCGAGCGCGAAGGACTGTCCCTTTTGAGGTTCAAGTGCGGACGCGAGACGACAGTCACGACACTCACGACACGACACTCGGCACTCGGCACTCGGTCACTCGGCGCCACGCTTCTCCGAAAGTTCGCCCGGGGGCGACACCTGACACTGACAATGAAGACAACTTCGGCAACTTCAAACGCCTTCCCACTTGAAAAGAGCCGCGTCTAATCGAATAATAGATATAATTATTTGATCTATTATTTTACCGATTACTCGAACGCGGCTTTCTTCAGGTGAGAAGGGCATTAATGACGCCGTCTGTACCCGCGCCGGAGAGGGAAAAAGGGAGCAAATGCGAGAAAAGGCGCGCGGACATGTATGATTCGGCGGTAACGAGATTTGCTCTGGCCGCATCCTCGAAAAATCCGAGAAAAGTTATCGGGGATACATGACTCGCGAGGAGGTGCTCGGAGTGCCGCGAGTCGAACTCCAATTCGAATCTCGCGCCCTTCGGCGAAGTGAGCCGCGAATTCTAATATCAGGAACCGAATTCAAGATATTAGGAGAGTATGATATTTAAAAGTGAGAAATTAAATTCTGTGCCTGCCGCGAATTTTGAAGGATAATTCTTTCCGTGCACTTTTGCGAATCGATTTCCGCGAACGACAAATCCGCACACTTTGGAGTGTCCAGAATTAATATTCCCGGAGTTTCTTCACCTCTCGCGCTTTTGCACAAAGTTAAAAACAATGACGCGTTAGTAAAACATAAAACGGTAATATTTTTATCTAGATGATCGATATAATTATTATATCTAATAATCATATATTTATCTCCTTATACTAATATAGAGATTTAAATTTATCTGTGTTAATATTACATGTATATAATATCTATAGGTAAAAATCATCTAACAAGATAATCAGCACAAATCTTGAAGTATCCATTAGTCTAATTAGACGCAAAATAAGATAATCGGCCGCTTCTCGCCGCGCGGAACACAAGAATTCGAGGAAGCGGAACGCCGGATGGTATCAGAAGCACATCAAACTAAACTGAGTTGCCAATTTCAAAAGCGCAGTCGCACGCGGGGAGGTGATGCACCAAAGATGCAAAAGGAATAACAAAGAGGAATGGATCGGGAGATAAAATCGCCGATCGCGATCTCTTCGCCGCGGTGACGCGTTTGCCTTGTTTTTCCTTCTGCGAGATTCAGAGCGGCATTCTCTCTCTCTCTCACGCGCCTGTTTCTCGTTTCAGGTGCGAGAAGCGTCAACCGCAGCGAGGCGCCGCGCCGTCGGGACGCGTCGCGATATCCCGCTACTATCCGTCCTGAGAACGTCGGGCGAGCTCGAAAGTGCCTTCTCATGGAGTATGACTCGCTATCGCGCTCCGACGTGATTAGGGATACCCGGGAGACCAGGTGAGGCCGCCCGTCGACGCGCGGCATTGTGATGAGACCTCCGCGTAGCGCGGAGATTCAACCTGACTGTACCTTCCCTCCTCTCTTCCAGCGTTTTCTCGTTTCAGACAGTAGTGTGAACGCGACGTCATCGACGGAGAGACCGCAAGAGGAAGAGGAACGGCTAGGAAATCGCAAATTTTGTCGCGCAAATAAAGCGGAAACAGAATCGAGGAAATCGTGTCGGGGGCGATACGTTGAAATCGACCAACTTCCGCTCTGCCTGCTGCCATTGTGCGCGGACGAGTCACCTGCCGTGCTCCGCGCAGTCCGCGCATCATGGCGACGCTCAGCTGGTAGTGACGAGTGACGACACTCGGCTGCTGCTGGCTAGTGAGGGGCACCGAGGGGGTATGTGACGGCTGCGTTTGGACGGGCTACCTCGGGCTACTGCGACGGCATCGTTGTTATCTCGATCGCGTTGGCCGAGCGTCCACTCGGTGCTGCTCTCGCGAGTCGACGAGCTCCGCGGAGAGCGACGGTCCAGGTGAAATGGCAACAAGGTGCACGGTCGCTGTCGCGCTGCCGCCGTCGCTGCCGCGTCCGCACGGGATTCTGTAATCGCTCGCGCGGAACGGGAAAGCGGGATCGGGGTAGACGCGCGGATGCGACGCGCGAGCGACCTGCAAAGCTGACAGCTCGCCGCTAGCTAGTGAGAGACAGAGAAAGTGAGGGAGAGAGAAAGGGAGAGAGATAGAGAGAGAACCATGGGCAACTGTTTGAAGCGCACCGCTGGCAACCAACAGGACAATACCACCCTCCTGAGCAACAATCCCGAGCCCAACGTGTCCGCGAGCGGATCCTCGCAGGAGGGCCTCGGGCCGCCGATCCCCTACAACGTAATTCACGTACATCGCCATTGCTGTCTTATCGTCGTTGTTGCCTTGTCGTCCGAAATCCAAGCTATATCGCAATCTTCTATAACCTTTCTGCGATCTCTTTCCTTTGTCCGTTTCTGTCATTGTTTATTTGAATACATTTAGACCTGATTTCAAACATCGAGTAATTAACCGTAGCGCGAAAGACTTCTTACGACAGATTTCTTATGATGCACTGTGACATTGAGCCAATTAACCGTGTCGATTTTATTTTGTCTAACGCGGTATTTTCTTTACTTACAATTGCTTTTATCAGTGATAAAGGGTGATTAATCTCAGAAATATTTACTTGTAAAGAAGAGCACTAGTCATGACATCTAACAAAACATAGAGAATTCTGAAAACCAAACATACATATTTACGTACTTTTGCAAGTACGTAAATATGTTCCAAGGATCCGTAAGTGACGTGGAAGAAAATGGCACGATTGAATACTAATTGATTTTTCAATGTTCCACAGCAAGCGGCTTATTACCCGTCGATCGCCACGAGGGAACGTCATTTGCAGTCCACCAACTTGAACATTGGCCATGGGATCGGAGTCAATCTGGTGCAGAGCACCGGCTCGGCCGGCTTGAGCGAGGAGGAGCAACAAGTGAGAATTGCGAAGCGTATAGGACTGATACAGCACTTGCCGATGCGCGAGTACGACGGTGCGAAGAAGGGCGAGTGCGTGATATGCATGATGGAGCTGCTAGTGGGCGAGGAAGTGCGTTATCTACCTTGCATGCACACCTACCACGCGATCTGCATCGACGACTGGTTGCTGCGCTCGTTGACCTGTCCGTCATGCATGGAGCCGGTGGACGCAGCGCTAATTAGCTCATATCATCCGACTACTTAATACCAGAGTGACGAGAGTTTTCATCGGTTTAGCCGAGCGGAATTAAATTACTAAGGCTAAACGTGAAGCGACTGCAGAGAGAGAGAGAGAGAGAAAGAGCGAGAGAAAGTCGTTGCTTTTACTGTAGAGCGTATAAAGGCTTCTGGGTAGTAGAGAGATCGCGTGTCAATGGTTTGATTGTATTTCGCCGTTATACGATATACATATAGGTGGGCGCGCGTGTTGTTTAATATAATAATCTCTATCACACACAAAAGTACACTCTCCCTTAATTAAATCCGCAGGTATCTTTTTTTAGATCGTTCCTTACGAGAAGGCAAACTTGGGACTTGATTTTAATTAAATTTAGTCAATATCACGGCTCCCCGAAACCCTTTTCCGTAGTGAGTTTTTATTGCTTGTACATTTGATTTCTCATTTAGAAAAGAAAGATGAGGAGGCGGCTCGATGTAAGAGTGCAATAAAGCGTTGAGTGTAAGCCCCATGTGCACCGATAGGCATATATAGTCGAAACAATAAGTATATATATTATATATATGCGTAGCAATGAGATAATAAGTGCGACACGTGCGGAAATTATTATGTCCTTTGTATTTCTCGTGCGGCTTTTTGTGTAACACATGTTCGTACACGTTCATACGCGAATGTTAGACGAGCCAACGCAAATTGGCATTTTCTTCTTGCATAATCCGTTTTAATCGCCTCCTTGAGTTGTCCGGATATATAACGTACCTATTCTCGGGTAAAATAAATTAGTCGATAATTTTAAACTTAGGAGATGGGATTTCTTTCGCGGATGCAGATTATACACGTGCGTAGACACTGCAGACCGTCGGGATTGCGTAAATGATAGTCCGCTATATTTTCGTGACGAAAGAAAGACTGTCTCCAACGATACTCGCATACGTTTTAAATTTTCTTGATGCCTCGCGCATGTGTCGTTACGTAAATCGCTTGAACCGCTTTTGCCGCGACGAACATTGAACATTTTTAATTTAAATAACGTGTACAGAGAAAGAATGCTTTATTGTATGCTACGGACGATTAGCGGTTTATTATATCGATAGTGCGGGAATACGTATAGCAACGAATAAAGAGAGCGAACAAAACAGTAAACGTAGAGAGGAAGAGAGAGAGAGGGAGATAAAATGCGATAAATGATCCACACTGTTGAATACTACACGCTAATAATGGGCTACGTAACTTAGATTCTGTTGTTAATTTAGTGGAGCTTGTTGAACTAACTTTTGCTGCAGTTACAGTAAAGCAGTGGACATTTTGACCGTTCCGCGCCAAGTAAAACTTTACCGAGGTATGTACAGTTTAGTGTAGTTTCGTACATCAATGTATAATATGCGATAGTTTTACCGACTTCGTGCGAAGCGACATTTCAAACCGAAGAGAGATAGAGGAAGCGAGAGAGAACGCAATTAAATGTTTAATTTATAAAAAGAGGGGGAAAAACTTAACCACATACGGTACCGCTAAGTTTTCGTTTTAAATGGGAATATGATGCTGTGAAATAGTGATTTATTGACGAAGTACAGAGGTATATAAATAATGATTTAATACGCAAATATAAATATTTAGTAAGAAAATTTTTGTGTTTCTGGAAGATGTCCATCTCGACACAAAATTCCTCGATCGCGCTCCGATCGAACATTTTAAATAATTAGAGCTATATTTGCAAATTCTAAATAGAGAGTAGCGTAATTTTATAAAAAAAAAAGGAGATAAGCCAAGGAAGGCTAAAGTTACGAACTTAATTCTAATGGGTCTTTCTAAGATAAAAGGAGGAGAGAAACAAAAAAGGAGATATCCGGACGGTTTGTCCCGGTGAGATAAGCGCGTTACGTCGCTCTAATCAATGTATCGGACACTTTACGCGATTAATCGCGGGGCATCACTGACAATCTGCCGGGCTACATTATAATCGTAAGTCTCGATAATGGCAATTGTATTTGACTTGCGTTTGGGAAAGATGATAATAAATATTTGATTGAAAAAAAAAATATATAAGGAGAAGAAATATCTTCCAGCTGCCGCCGAATCTGATCTTCCCGCGAGAATGTGGAGTCTAGAATGTAGAATCGTGAGAACGGCGCTCAATCACAGGGGGAGATTGAATTAAATTGAACACCACAATTATAAAAGTAAAAACGTGAGAATTTTAGTGTATTACATTACTTACAGAAGGAAATCTTAACATAATTTCCTACGTAATTTCCTACGTCTTCCTTATTTGCTGCATTATAATTTATGCGAGGCTAATCCGTAATATAAAATTTTTCTTTTTTAACTTTCTCCAGAATTATCGGAAGAATATGTAACTTCATCCAGCTAAAACTCGGTATTGCAAAGTCGGCTCTGATGTGCTTTGTAAAATATGTACAGTTTTTCTCAGGTATTTTATCAAAATACAATAAAGTTACATTTACAGATATGACTGGAAATTGTACAAATAGCTCTCGAAGTATACATATAAATATTACACTAGTGGTATACATCAATATGTATGCTCTCTGGTGCTTTGGCAGAAACATAATTCATTAGCACCACACGAATGCAGTTTCGTTTTGAGACGATCAACGCGAATTTCCCTGTCTTCCTGTCTTTTGTACTCTATACACCGATTCGATCGCGATTGTACAACTCTCAAAACTCGACTGATTCCGTGAACGAATGGAAATTTCTCCATCTTGCAATTCCAGCTATATTGAAAAATTTCGCTAAAGACTAATAAATAAGAAACGCGTTTCGTCCTTCTGAGTTTTTCTCTTTTTCAAGAAGACGGGATCGGCGGAGTCAGTCCAGCCGCTTTGCGGGACGGTATGCGGCGATCTGTACACTACACGTGATATTTTACACATGGCAAAATCTAGCTAAGCTCGGAGAGTACTGACGTTCATACAATTTGTACACACATGATGACCATTTCGAATCTCTCCGAACGTTCTTTTTTTTTTCCCTTATCTTACACGAGGTTGTTACCGTTCTCCACATTACCCTCGTAGAAGGACTCGCATTTCTCGAGTAAACGATGAACCGGACTAATGTTGTACGGGAACAGGTTCTTGGACACCAGCCGATCGATGGCCAACCGTAGTCTTATCAGTACCGTCATAGTGTCGTCCAACTCGCGGCCGCAACACCTAACGAACTCGAGCCAGTTACGCCTAATGTATTTGAGGAATCGCAGGAGATACAGCAGGAAGCAGGTCTCGTTGCTGACCAACAGATCCAGCAGAACATCCGGATCATGCGACACGGCGCGGATGAATTGCACAAAGGTCAATGTCGGGCTGAGCATCTGGCCCAGATCGTTCTGGGGCGGGCCGCGATAGAATAAGCCCACGGCGACGTCCAGACAGCAGACCATACCCTCGATCAAGAAGTCGTCCTGGTCGTGGAACATCTGCACGACCCATTGCGACAGCGGCATCTCCGGATGGAAGGGCATCAATGCTTTCACGCACTGATCCAGCTGACGTAGTACCTCGCGGATGCTCCTCTCGATCACCGCCATGTCCTCGTCGAGATCCTCGGCCTCGGAGCCGAGCGACGAGTCGCTGGAGTCGCTGCGCGTCTCCCGCACTGTCACGGCGACGCTCTTGAGCACTAGCAGCACCATCTTCTGCAGCAGAGGACGATCGCCCTCGCCGGTGCCGCCGCCGAACCTACCGGAACCGTGACGGTAGGGCAACGCGTCGAGCAGACGCCAGTCCTTGACGGCGCGGACGATGAGGTGCGCCAGGGAGCACGGTTCGTCCGGTAGGACATCCTGCAGCGCCAGGGTGCTGCCGTAGCACAGTACTTCGTTGAAGAGTCCGAGCAAGTGTCGCCAGATCACGCCCGGCACATTGGCGTTCAGCAACAGGACGAGATTGTTGAGCTGCGAGTAGAAAGGTTTGGTGTCGATGACGGAAAGATTGGCTTTCACCGAGATGACGGTTTCCCACAGGTGCAGGAACGTGATGACCACGGACGCGTGCTGCGGCGTGTACGCCGTGAGAATGTCATTGAACTTGGACACGAGAATTGTCCACTTGGACTCGAGCGCCTTCACGCACATCGCCTTGACCGTCGTGCTGTCGAAGTCGGTGATGACGAGGGTGTTGCAGCCCGGCGGCGGCACAGACGTCTCGCCCTCCTCCAACGGGTGTATACTACAGTCTTTATGCTCGACCACTCGCTTGACCACGTCCAGGGTGAACAACATCTGGCTGGGCGAGTGACTGTTGACCAGGGATTGCGTGAGCCTCTCCAGCCAGGCGGCCTCCACGTTGTCCCGCGCGACGATGAAGAACGACGCGAGCACGCGACTCGCCGCGTACGACACGAACTTGTTGGTCGTGTAGGACAGGTCGATGATCTGATCGACGATGCCGTGCTCGTTCCGCGCCACCGCCTCGCACACGTCCGCCACCCGCTTGCACATGACATTCTTCGCGTTCTGCCTGATGGCCAGGTCGAACAGCAGCTGCAGGGCGCTCAGATACTCCAGAATCTGATCCGTGTCCCAGTCGGACAGCACGGCGTAACGGATGCTACCGTCGGTCTCCTCGACCGTGAAGTTGGTGAACGGCTTGCGCAGACTGCTCTCCGGCATATGGCACAGACATCGCGCGAGGAGGTTCCTCTGCAACTCCTCGACGTCGGCGAGCCCGTTCTTGGCCCCCGCGCTAATCTCGATACGCTGCTTCTTCTTAACCGGCTCCTCCATTACGTTGACGGGAGGACAACAACGATAGATGCACCATTAACGTCAAGTCGACCATTAACTCGTCGAGTTAGCTCTCTCGTGTAGGTGACGCCGAGAGGGAGGAGCATCCGAGTACCCACGAGTCACTTGCATTTTCTGCGTCAGCCCATTGCAGTCAGCGGATGAGGTCCATCGGGAATACCTATTGTGAGAAGTCATACAAACGTTTGCGTTGAGAATTGTAAACAAGAAAAAGATGAAATGAGGTCTGTCTTTTATTACTCCATTTATTGCTGCTCCGCTGAGCTGCACTAGAACTTCCCTTCTCCCTTTCGCCAAATTGCAAACATATACCTAATTCACTTTAACTACAGAGAGCGTACGCTAATTCAGCAATAAAAAACAGACCTATCATTAAGACTTGTACTCCGAGTTTTTATATCAAACCTAGATACATCGTGTAACAAAATTCAACGTTCGCTATTAAATATTTAAGCAATTCACCACTGATGGAAGACTTGGTACAGTCAAAACGTTCAGTTATTGTACGTCTCTTAATTTTCTTCTTTTTTATTTAACAAGTAGCTTTTTAATACCCAAGTTCACTTCTTGCTCGTCCTTCGGCCGATGATTACTTTACAGTTTAGCTTGTATAGCAAACGGATCAACCTTACATAATTTTAATTAAGACTCGTTACCCGCACGTACAGCGTTACCGAGCGACAGCACGCTTCGTCTCCTTTGAATAATTTTTTTTTATATTTTTATACCACTATCCTATTTTATTTATCGCGGCGCGAGCCCAGAAAAGTATATTCGCGCCTTCGCGCGAGCGTCAGGTCTCCCCGGATGGCCAGAAGCGGACGGCAGAAGCGCGGTAGACGATGTCTGGTGTGTAACACCAGAAGCCAGTAGGCAACGGGCAAACTTACACCATTAAATTCCCACCGCGCTATCCTCGCCGCGGGACGACGGAGGCTGCACACCCCTGGCTCCTGGACGACGTCGCGTGCGCAGCTGGGCTATCCTCCGGCGACGCGCTCGACCGCGCTGGATTCCGCGCGAGTTCGTGGATCGGCGCGACGCGCCTCGTTCCAGGACGGGGGAGGGCCGCCTTCAATGGCAGCTCTCGCGCGCGCAGAGGGACGAGCGTGGAGCTCACCCAACACCGGGGTGTGAGCCGACGCCGAGTGTGTCTGTCGCTGTCCCGGCGGTGCAACGTGCTCCGGGCACCTCCGATCGTCCGAGGGACTTCCGCGGCGTCGCTTCGCGTCCCGTCCCCGTTCCTCGTCCCTGGTCCCCGTCGCGCGTCGCGTTGAATACGGGCGACGTTCCCCGTTCGCACGGCGCACGGCCACGCGCGAACGTTAGGTGGAGGGGGTGGGGAGGGGGAAGGGAGGAGGAGGAGGGGGCCACACGCGGCGAAACGTTTCCCCGCACGATTCTTCGGTGTCAGCCGCGCCGAATCTCGGGGATCCCTCTCTCGGGGATGATCCCTCGCGAACTAGGAAGCGACACCCACGGGGAGGAGCACACGCAGCGCTCGCACGGCAGCGGTCGCGCACTCGCTCTGTTGCCACGTATACGACGTGCTACCGACGGCGACGGCGGCGGCGAAAAATGACACGGGGGCACGACGCGCGATCGACGTACAACAACGGCGACGGCCGGCAGGTGCAGCAGCACGGCGATGATCGTCGGCAGGGGCGCGTAACACCGTGCCCGGTGTCGGGCGGCGATACCTCGAGGCCGCGGCCGCCGCGTCGTATTCCGCACGTATTCCGGTCCGTTGGCGTGCCACTACGGCCGGGCATCGTGCGGAGCCGCGCACAGGACATATATAATGGAGCCGCGTAACACGGTAGCCGTCCGTCGCGCATTCCATAACGTTACTGAGGGGGTACGCGGTGGAGAGCCGCGCGGCCAATCGTGCGCGGACGCGCACGCCGTCGTGCGTGATGATCCGCGGGCGCGTAATGCGTCGTTTATCGCGGATAAAAGTCGCCCGTAACGAAATGCCGTGCGATAAATAAGCGCGCGATCATCGGCAACTCAGCATCGATCGGGGCGCCCCCGCGCGGCCGCGCGTCGCCAGCGCCGTGGCGGGCGATTCGAATCGCTCGCCGCCTGCGGGGCCCTGTGCAGTCGCATTTTCCCGAAATTTATAAAAAAAAAGAAAATACACGGAGGCCGGTATTCAAGTCGGTTCTTGTATTTAAGACTATGGGCCAAAGCACATATGACAGTCGTAGTCGTGGACGTAAGTAACGCACAAGCTTTGGCGTATCTTGATTTGTCAGGTCGAGGACTACGACCGTCGTATATCGCTACGCCATGTTATGTGCTTTGGCCCTATCTTAAGTACTATCTTAAGATGTCATTAACCAATCAGAGCCGTATTAGCATCTTAAGATATTACTTAAGACGGTCTTGAAATAAGATCTGATTATGGATACCGGCCGGAGAGAATTTTTTATTATATTTTTATCCTTAAATTCATTACAAACTTGGGACAACTTGGCAACCAAGGAATTTCTAAAATATACAAAAGACATTTTACAAACGTGATAAAAATTACCAAGCAGATTGGTAAATTTTGAAAAATTATTGAAATTTCCTAGATATATTTTAGTAAAATTAATTAAACATTTTATATTATTAATACTTCTTTATTATGGTAAATATTAATCAAAATAGCTCGCATAAAATTCTTGGTGGTACATGTCCCACAACTACCATGATTTCAGGGTAAATTCTAAGAGAAAATTCTCTCCGTATATAAAAAGTTTTGCGTTGAACTTGACGTTTCGCGCGATTGCACGATGATTCGTCACCAACTTCACGCGGAATTGAAAGGCGCGGAATAAAATGTTCCGCTTGAAGTTGCACACGATTATATGTCTTCGCTGTCGAATATCCGGATTACATTATCGATTATTACATTATCGATTCGTTGCAGCATATTTAATTAGCAGTGCGGCAAGTTCTGTCAATTAAAAAGAATTGCACGGTAATTAAACTGTTAATCAAAGATGAGAGGGACGCAAAAGGAAAGAAATTCAATTCGCGCGGAGGAATTTGGCGAAATGTGAACCCGACCGAAGTGAGCTCGCAAATTCAAATATTTATAAATCTGGCGACCAACTTTCGGATATTATAAAGCAGACATGATTTCGAAGCGATAATCGCCGGATTCCTCCAAACGGCGCGAAGTTTGAACACGACGGATGTTCATGAATGCGAGAACTTGCGTTCTAGAGTCTAAACGCGCGCGCATCCCGGAAGCGGGGGCGATTCTTCTCGTTCCCCTTCTCTTTCTCCTCTTCTCTCTCTCACTTTACCAAGCTTATATATATACGCGGCGACCGTCGAGCGGAGTAGCGGAGAAGCGGAGTCGGAGTCGGAGCAGTCGGGAAAATGGCGTCGTCGAAAAGCCAACGGTGGATGGTAGACTCGGGGATTCTGCGTAAAAAGAATAGCGACGAGGAACCGCAGGAGCTGTTGGTGTTCGGATATAGCTGCAAATTATTTCGCGATGATGACAAGGCGAAAATGATTGATCAGGGAAAGCATTTGATACCATGGATGGGCGATAACACGTTGAGGATAGACAGGTCCGTTTCTCTAACCTAGACAAATTTCTCATCTAGGATATTTGTTCTCATGCATAATGACCACGCACCGTTTTTACGTTTCCCCGACTATGAAAAACGTAAAGTACGACTGACCTCGACCGCAAACAAACAAACAAACAAACAAAATATAAGACCACAAAATTCGAAAACCGAATTTTAAAAAAATCAAAACCAAATACTGCATTTAGAAGCGAAAAACAAGCGGGGTCCCCCCCTTCTCATCGTTAATCTCTGGATAAGCAAACTGGAGACTGTTTAAGGCTTCCGCAGGTGTTCTATCTCTCTCTCTCTCGGCTGTGAAACGCGCAGTGTGTGGCAGCGCGATTTACGCGCTCTGCACGCGGGTGCTCCGGTGAGACGTGACGCTTGTGGCTGGCCGTCTGTGCAGCAGCAAGGTGAGACACGGCGTTGAGAGACAAACGGGCAAGGCTGACGGTTGTAGGTAATTTATACGACCGCTCAGCACGGTATGTATTTGGCACATTAGACTCGGCTTTGCCTCGGGGCAACGCGCAGGGCGTTGTTACTTTTACTCGCAAGCTTATATAGTTGTATGGACTTTCATGCTCTTCTCCACGTGCACATGTATGTTCAAATTAATCCGCATCGACGATATACAACGTATACAACGTGTAAATGTAACAAGACAAAATATGTATCTGTAAATTTTTAAATAAACGTAATCGAATGTAATGCTGTAATTTAGAAATTAACGGTAACGAGATAATTGTTACTTAAAATGGTTATATATATATATATGTAAAATACTTGTCGATGTTATCGCGGTATGTTGATATTTTGATGAAAAAGCAAGAACAGGTAGAAACGTTACTCGAGGCATCCTCTATTTAGCTCTGTTCTATTTCAGAAAAATCGCTCTGTGTGGTGGGACTTACTTCTTGATTTAATATTTCCAGATGCCGTGGCCAACTTGTACATCAAAACACTTAAAACGATATCGTCTTCCTTCTCTAACGGTTGTATTGTATGTGTATAGATACGATGGACGAGGGGCTCTGGCTGACTTACGGATTCACGAGCCACCATCGGGTGGTTTCGATCAGCGGACGATACTTACCGAGGAAGAACTGAAAGTAGAGCAACTCTGTGACGAGGAGCGGTATCGGTCCCTTTACAACAACGACGCGGAGGAGTCCATGAATCATGGTAACGTATCCTCTTTCCCGAAAACGTTTTGATTGTACTTTTCGTACACACTACCAGAGTTTAATCGCGAATTCGCATTGCAGAAGAGGAGATAAAGAGGTTGCATCAAGCACTGGACTCCGAATCTTCGTACAATCAAGTGGGATATAATTACAACGAAGATGAAAATGGTCATAAAGCTTCCGGCGAAGAGTCTCAGAGTCCGAAACAATCGGAGGGCTCTCAAGAGGAAGATCAGGCATTCGTGGCACCTCCCGAACTGGAACCATTTCCCGAGGGAATGGTCCTGGTAAGATGTCGTTTTGTATTTGTTTTATTGTATTCGTAGATATTAGATAATATGATTACATAACGTCAATTTTTCGAATGTTTAGCCGGAAACGCAGAAACTGAATGCCATTATAATGAAAACGGCGCTGTTTATAAGTCAACACGGAAGCCAGTTGGAAATCTTGATAAAGACGAAACAGGCAAACAATCCGCAGTTTGCGTTCCTATCGATAGACGAGCCGCTCCATCAGTATTACAAATATGTCCTCGATGCTATCAAGAGTGGAAAATATAACCCCGAAAAGCAACCTGAGAAAGAAGAATCCGGTATGCATATCATTTTCTATAACAAGCGATGCCTTATAGTAATTATATTGAAGTTGAGTTGAAGTAATTGAAGCGACATAAAGCAGGATTTGATTACCCACACCTACTTTGATTCTACTTAGTTTTTCTTGCCGTAAGTATTGCCATAAATTTTTGTTAATACTCTAATTGGTAACCTATGCATAAATCTACCTTAATGATCTTGAGATGTGTGCGTGATGTCTCATCGTTATCCTTTTTTTTTTCAATGCTAGAACCTGAGGAAGAGTCTGACCAAGATGACGAACCGTACCTGCATCCAAGTCTCGCGTCGTCGCTTACCAAGATCGAAGCGGTACGTTTCACACGGTACATTTTGTCACTTTGCACGCTGTACATTAATCTGTTCTTAAAAATGCATAAGCGGTCCCTGCGCTCTCGTGCAGAAGAATTTTGCATTCGGGGTAATTCGAAATATGAAGATCCCTAGCTGGACCACACTGAATTATTTTTAAGAATGGCGATCTCGATATTCACACGGATCACAATAGGATGAAACGTTAATATTACTCTGCAACACTAATTTATGTGTCAAATATTTCTGCTTCCAGGGCTGATTCTGGTACGCATTGGACCTATTCTCATATATTTTTATTTATTCATTTATTGCACCATTTAAAACTCTTTTTAATTCCTTCCGCGTGCGTGCAATATTCCAAAAAATTTATTAAACGCATTATTTATTTATCACTTTGTTATTAATAGTGAAATGATGAAGTGAATAGAATCAAATATAATTAAATTTTTAAGTTATAATACAATTATTAAATTCATGATTTTTTTTATATCTAAATATTTACAATCACAATTTATCATATATTTTTAAAAAATGTGTTTTTTAAAATATTTTTTTGATATCTTTTTAAATTACTCTTCTAAAGTTTGCGTTTGTAGATATAACGTAGCTATAATAGCATCCCGGATATATTATATTTCCAGTTTTACTTTAATGGTTGGGATACCGTAGAGGATATTTAATTTAAAATAAGCTAAATGCAGAACTATAAGAAAATTCTTTCCGTTTATAGGCACCTAGTATACCAAGTATACAATATAAGCCGTCGGCGGATTGCGCGTACTCCATGCTCGTGAACAAGATCACAGGGAAACCACCACCGTCCAAGGTACCGCAAGCGTTAGACCCGACGATCCAGGCAATGCCGTCCGCTGGATACTATCACCCAGTGCCACCACAGGTATAATTCTAGTATCATGTTAATAGCAGGATACACATTGAAGAACATTTTAATATTATTTTCATAAAGTGGGGTTTATTTATTTCGTTTTATTACTTTTGACTTGTATTTATAACGACTTATTTTACTTCTGGTATTGATACCTTTATCCTCTGTAACATCAGTATTATTCGATAACCGCCTATAGACTTAACATCTGTTTTAAACTTTGGCACGTAATTTGACAATTTTGTATTCTTCTGTGACAAATTATATCATTCGTATTCCATGTTTTTAAACTTTCGCGCTCCTATAACTAAATGGTGAGTTCATTTACTTATATCCGTATCTTTATCTCCTTGTTGATTATCACATTATAGATAGGGATTATTTAGTCAACTAACTACCAACATGCAACGTAACGTTCCAATTTCAAAGCAACTTATTGATCAAACTATTGATCAAATGGGAGAACGCTAAAAAATTCATATTTACGTAACTGTATTTTTTAATGTTTTGACTACGCTGAAAATGGTTCAAAACAGAGCCGAAACGTCCCTCATTAACTTGGTAAATTATTAAATAAAGCCCACGTTCAGCAGAACGTTTATTTTGCACTCTCAATTACCTAAATTGCAACCCCACTTTATTGATTTTATTACCGAGAGTCCTAGATTTATTATTTGTATTGTTCTTCATTACATTACAATGTATTTTTTCAGAGTTATCCTCCTTATCCTACGCCCATGCAGTACTCACATGGTCCAGTTATATACGGGTCAAATGGACAAATGCAATCCCCCTCGCAACTCGTCATGCCAACCATGCTAAACGATACGGCCACGACACAAACCGTATCGTCCAAGGAGACACCTACGCCGTTGGTACCGTACGGGATACCTGCCCAAAAACCATTGAGCAGGCCATCTTTTATCGTGCCACCAGCGGAAGTTCAGGTCATCATCGACAAGATGGCAAGTTACGTGGCGAAGAATGGACGCGATTTTGAGACAATTGTCAAGAACAAGGGGGATTCTAGATTCAATTTCTTGGAGTTGTCGCATCAGTACCATGGTTACTACGCGCACAAGCTGACGGTGTACGAGGGTGCGATAAATCCGAAGGTGTTGACAGAAGAACAGTTATTGCAGAAGCAGGAACCGCAGGAAGAGAAGCAGAAAAAACTGGAGGAACTGCAGAAGAAGCAACAACGAATGGAGGAGGTGCAGAAGCGAGTGAGAATGATACAGGCGAAGAAGAAGAACGGCGGCGACACGAAGGTGAAGCAGAGCACGGGATCGGCGAAACAGATCACCACTGTATCATTCTCCATCAAAAAACCAAAAGATGGAGAGAGCCCAGTAATCGAGAAGAGGAATGCTTTACCGTTGGAAGAGAGCGACGAAGAGATGGAGAGTGACAAAAAGGATGCTAATTCCAAGCCCGGTTCGCCCGAAGATAGCACAGCCGATCCGAATTTCTCGATTGCCATTGGGGACAAAGACCCACCGAAATCGGAGAAGAAACCGAAGAGCGATGACAAAGAGTTGGTGGATTTGACGGACGATATACTCGAGGATTGTCAAAAAGAGATCAGGCATAAACAGGCGCAGGAGGACAGGATCAAGGATAAGCTGGCAGCGGCCGCGCGGGATAAATTACTTTCCAGGGAACGACAGTTGCAGCTCGAGAGAAAAAAGAGAGCTGCTATATTTCTCAGCCATATCCAAACGCCAGCACTCAAGACCGGTTCTACCACGGTGAATCCAAATTCCCGAAAGGACGATTCGGACGAGATACACTCGCTGCCGTCGCCGTCCCTCGAGGATAATAAAGACAAATCTTCGCAAGATACGAAGATGTGCGGTAATTCTCTGATGGATCGATTGAAAGGCGCGGACCTGAGCGGCAAGAGATCGCGACAACGTTCCAGAAGTCGGAGCGGAAGTCGCACGGACAGGCACAAACTGCACAAAAAGCACAAGAAAAAGAAAAGTTCTCATCGAAGGTAATTGAAGTTATTTTATTGTAAAATTGGGTGCAGTAAAAATAACAGCATAAAGTTCAAAATTTTAATTTTTATTCAGAGGATGTGTACCCATTGTAATTACGTTACATTATTTGCTTATAGCTAAATTTTATCTTCAACTTGCATTCTGTTAAAATAATTTATTGCTAAGTTTGTAGTTACACTTATAGTTACGTTTTTAAAATATTATCTTTTAAATTGTTATTTATTTCTTGAATTATGACCTAAAATTTCGTTAAAAGTATTTCGTCTGTTTAAACGTGAACTGCACATGTATGTTTCAGTAATTACGACAGCTCGAGTTCCTCCCGCTCGCACAGATCCAAGAAGAGCAAGAAATCATCCTCGCGGCACAGATCCCGTTCGCGCAGTCCCTCGCACAGACACCGACACAATTCACGACGGCGGGAAAGCAATACGAGCCACTCGGACTCCAGCTCGCCTTGATGTCTCCTCGCTTTATTTAAATAAGATTACATCAAGAAATGTTGTATATATACACACATGCTATTACAGATAACGTATATTATAATCGCGTATTGTGACAAATTTGATACACCTTTTGTCATCAAGAAACATGAAGAATTTACTCTTTAATTTTTCAATGTTTGTGTGTTTGTAGTCTACCTCTTGCGCCTTTTACACGTGTATCTCACTGTTTTCCATTACGCATTCTTCCGATATCATTTTTTGAAATCGCTTACTTATCTGTGAGCTCAACTATTTACCGAATTTCTGTCCCCGAATTTCTTCCAACTATTCAAATGTATATAAAAGGAAAAGTTTGGATGGATAAGATGTCCGATAAAAAATTGAGCTTTATATGTATTCAATGTTTTATATTATACATATTTATATTGTACAAAAATTCCTTTTTTTCCAAAATCAATTTTTAACACTATGTGAAATAGGTTGCACATGAAAAATACTATTATTTCAAGACAAATATGTTTAAAAAAAAAACAAAGTTGTGAATGTTATGATGATTTGCAAAAATTGCGATAATATAATACGAATCTGTGGTGAAAAAATTTCTTGATCGTGTGAGGCTGACGACATTTTGCAATATCAAAGGTTATCGAATTGGATATTTCCACGCACCGAGCACGTTGCAAATACTATTTCTCGAATGGTGGAATGCTAACGCTATCGTTTTTTTTTCGTCATCGCGTCATTTTGCATTTTCACGCGGCGGCCAAATCCTTAACCGATTCGAATGCAACACGCGCAACCCATAAACGCGCGGCAATTGAATCCATTTGCCGCGGAATGGTAACAATTATATTATACATTTGACATCATTCGCACGTTGGTTGCGCCGCGTGTCAACCGATCATCACGGCAAGCCAATCCGGTTTAACGCGGTTTAACGAACTATTTATAATGTGCGTCAGTGTTACACATGGCCGATTTATCAGTGGACAATTTAGAAATTTATTTTTAGGTGTGCTATTATTGGCGTCTATTTGTTTCATTGTTTTATTTTGTTCTGCGATCTTTAAAAAAAGAAAAGAGAGCTAAGTCGTTCAGTTTTCTTCAAAAGCTATTAAAAATTATCAGCGCTTTCTTTACTTATCATTTACTTTGCTTGCTTTTTAGAATATCGTTATTGTAATAAATTATTATATTATATTATTTCTCTCTCGTTATTGTGAAATTCGCCGCTTTTCGCAATCGCCGAGCGTATCTGTCGCACAGACGCGAATATGAACAAGACATTCATTGAAAACAAATCGCTAAAATAAAGAAATCTCAATCGTAAATTTTTTTTCAAAGCGCTCGTAGAGCGGCGCCATGATTTCTTTCGTTGCACAAAGACCGTCATTCACGTCTGACGATAAAGTGATATCTTTCAACATCGGTTTCGGTCCAATTTCTACATTATCGCGATAATTGCCACATTTTGTTTTTAATGCATTTACTTTTCTAAGAAAGCTCTTGAATTGATTGCACTCTGGAAATTTTGCCAGAATCTGTGAAAGCGCTCTTTAACAATTTTTATCGCGTGACATCAAACGCAGGTCGCACCGAACCAATTTAAACGCGCAACGTTGTAAATTGCGGTATCGGATAAAAATTGATAGTAATCCATTCCGTTTGCGATACTCGTGTTTACAATAGTCCGGAATTGTGGAATAGGGAGAGGGGAGGGTGAGATAGGCAGCGGTGATGTGATTCGACACCATTGTGCTTGTGTGACCGTGGCACTACCCACTACGAGACAGACCACCACCACTACCATCACCACCACCACCATCAGGCGATGCGGAGATCAAGGGTGAATTGTCTTCGACTTTATAAGTTAACACGGAGTCCTATGCAGGGTAAGACAGACGACAGTTGCATTTTCGCCAGTGAACGGTAAACAGCTACGGAATGTCCGCCACGACAGTTGTAAGTATATATTCCGACTTTTTTTCTGAGAAAATTTCGGAGAACTCAAGATTTAATAATATAACGCGAGTAAAATTACTTTGCGAAAGATCTTAGCAATTATTTCATAAGTTTTATTCTTCGTTACATTTGCTTATACACAGTCGACTAAATTATTATCTTATTTCTAAACATTTATAAATTTAACAATTTTATTGTGTCACTCTGTATTGCTTTTTCATGTAAATTCAAATTAAAAAATTGTCGTGCAGACGCGAAATTTCTTCTCTTTCAGACAGGATATGTTTAAAAAGAGAGACCGATAATGCACTATTGCACAATACATATTAGTTAATCACAATTTGATCGCGTCACAAATCTCATGTAAAATTTCCACAAATATGTAGTCCGTTGTATATGTAGATAGATAAGCATTGACGCACAGTGAAGACAGATATTTTCATATCAATGGATTCTTTTTCACAATCTCTCACGGTACACCTCGTAATCACAAAAAAAAAACATTATGAATTCGGATATCCTACGAATACTGAGTGTTGTTGAAACAGATCGTTATTAACCTTTTGGAGCGCATTCTACATTTTTAGGGATAAAAAAGGTCGTATAAATTTAGATCTGAAAAATCTTTTTTTTCAAGTAATTTATTTTTGTACAGAGTAAAACGATACAAAGAAAACGCAGTATTTCAATTAATCTCAGAAAAGTGCCGATTTCTTGTCCCGCCTCATATATTTGTGCAGTAAAAAGCATCGAATGTTGCAACGTAATTTTTAAAATTCTTTTAATTTTTACAATTTTTATAATTTTTATTACACACACAGATACGTATAATAAATGAGAACCATTACATGATCATAAGGCAAAAAATATATTGCGAAGGATATTCAATGAAGGATGTACTATTTATTTCATTCTTTACTTGAAGGTATATAGAAACTTTTACATAACGTTTTTGTAACTATTGATCTAACTGGGTCATTAATCTAACATCTAACTAAATCCATAGATTTCTTCATGCGAATAGGAAAAGCACTTCATTAACATGAATTTTTATCAATGTTCGTTCCGTTTCATTCGTAAGTATAATAAAGTATATTCAATAGCGCAAAACTAGGTGACTTATATTTTTTTGTAACACATTTTTTCGACTCTATATATTTTTACATACAAATACATCTGTTTATTAATATGGTAACGGAAGGTATAACTTAAAAATCAAAAGCAGGAATACTTAAAAATCTAATTTTTTAAGTATAACTGTGAAATATGGAGTATACAATTTTATAAATATATAATTGTAAAGTAGATCATATATATACATATAAAATAATAAAGACGTGTCTTAAGAATTTCTTGGTGTTGCAATTTCAATAAAAAAAAAAAATCACACAAAATACGTGATAATTTTTTAAACGCAATAATTCTTTAAACGATAATTTTTCAATAGGAAGTAATCAAAAGCAAGATTTCTTTATGGATTCTTAAACATTTAATTTCTTACAGCAACAAAGCCGTGGCCATGTTGCGCTGCTGGACCCATCGGAGCAGCTTCGACCTGAGCCAATATACGCCGGGAAGCTGAAAAGTCAATTCCGCAATTTCGATGAAGATTCCGACGATCCCATCAAAGAACGTATCCGCAAAACCTACTTAAATATGCACACCAATCAAACCGTTGACTTCGTCAAATGTTAGTCAAAACAAAAAATTATATATAATTATATTTGGCGATAAATAGATATAGAACTAGTTAGAATAGTTAAAAAGATAATTTACATCAACAAGTGAGAGTTCATCTCCACATAATTTAAACAATTGACAATGAATTTGTATAATCTCATTTATTTGCATTGCTCCGGATATAATTAGAAAGATAAGGATAAGGTAAGAGATTAGAGTGAAGGAATCACTTTTCTTCCGACAGCTCGCATGAAATATTGGCTTCGGTTTGATAAAGCCAAAATGACGGCGAAAGAAGCCTTGATCAAACTGAACGATCTCGTGGACGAGAGTGATCCGGACACGAACTTGCCTAATATTATTCACGCGTTCCAAACTGCGGAATCCATCAGAGAGGAACATCCGGACCTAGACTGGTTCCATCTTACCGGCTTAATTCACGATCTCGGCAAGGTAAGACGAAATATAAAGCTCCAAGAGAATACATATCGAATAGATATAAATATAAAACTGTGAGAATACACGGAGAATACATACGATAAATGATTTATTTTAATAACTTATTCGGGTACGCTTCAAAAAGGCAGAAGGTCCAAAAAAATTTTGTCTTTTGAAATAATGTAAAGTAAAAAATTCTATTCTTTCTAAATAATTTGTGAATTGAATACTATAATATTTTTATCCTCTTGAAAACAATCCATTGTTTTCCTAATTTCTAAGACTCTCGTTTTCTCTTGTATTACCCTCCCAACTCTTTGAGCACAATATGCTTCAGACAGCTGAATGCTATTTTCAACAATATTAATGTTATTCTTGAATATCAGTGCGGATTAGTAGCATGCACGACAGAACTTCAACCTATGTTCGACTCTGTATTTAAGAGAGTTAGTTTTCTAAATCCCTGACCTAGGGGATCTAGCTCGCTATTGTTCTTGACTTTAAAACAGCATTTCACACGGTCAATCTTTTCCTAGCCAAACCGTGGTATGTTCCGCTGAGCTTTCCCTACCTGCCTCCTTTATTACATTTTTTCTTTAAAAAATCCCAACGAATTTTATACAATATTTTTTGCATCTTTTCCTTTTTTTGTAATACCCATCTAGTGTACACATCTTAAAAATCCTCGATTCTATTTTCGGTTTATTATTGTTTAACGTCTTTGTAGCAGACTCGGTTACTGTTTCGCAGTATATTTCCAAACTTGTTCTTTCATTTCTTTTTACGATTTTATGGCTACCCCATTTGTTAGGTTCAGATGTACGTTAACAACAAATATATTATTATAATCAAGTAACAAATAATTGTACATTGCAGGTGATGGCATTTTACGGAGAACCCCAGTGGGCGGTGGTGGGTGACACATTCCCCGTCGGTTGTGCCTGGGGCGATTCCATCGTTCACAGAGCGACGAGCTTTGACAATAATCCCGATGGCAAAGACCCTCGTTACAAGTACGTCCCAGTTTTCTTAGTTTTTCTTTTTGATAACGGAAATTTCTGTTATTAAAAGATATTATAAAAAGATCTAATATAAAAAAGGTATTATTTTTTCAAAGTTCGTGACTCGTGATGTGTATTTAATTATGTGAGTAAGGAAAATACATTTATATTTTAAGAAAAATTCGAATGCAGAGCTGATCGTAGAATTTATAGTCTTTTAGAGCGGCGAAGAGAGTGCGGAGATAATCTGAATGTGTCATAACTAAACAATTGTACTTAGATTATTGCACCTACATAGGAGGATATTTTTGTTGCAGTACAAAATACGGCATGTACAAACCTCAGTGCGGAATAACCAATCTGATGATGTCATGGGGCCATGACGAATACATGTACCGTTTACTCATACACAACAAGAGCAAATTGCCGAAGGAGGCTCTGGCTATGATTCGTTACCATTCCTTTTACCCCTGGCACGCCAGCGGCGACTACATGCACTTTTGCACCCAGGAAGATATAGACATGTTGAAATGGATCAGAGAATTTAAGTAAGTTAAATATAAATAATTTAGATTGCAATAGAATATGAGAGAGAGAGAGAAAAAATTGCTAGCTCCACATTAAACTCGTTATATATTAAATTATCACAAATTATATAACACTTACCTAATTTATAATCAAATTTGAATATAAATTGTATCATATTGTAAAGCTTAAAAAGCTACATCGATGATTAATTCGATGCAAAAATTTTTACAGCAAATTCGATCTTTATACTAAGAGCGGCGCCGTTCCGGACGTCGAGAAACTGTGGCCCTACTACGAGAAATTGATCGACAAATACATCCCCGGCTTATTGGAGTGGTGATCCTCGTTTCTATTACGCGTATTCGTAATTCATATGATATTTTAAATGACGATTGTTATATGTAAACAATATGCGAGCTATTTTACCGCTGGACACGTAACAATTTTATAATTTTAATGGGATTTTAATATACTAATATTATCTCAGTAAAGTATGTAATATATACTACATACTGCGTGAGAAAGGAACAACTAAAAATATAATCTAAGCAATGTTAAATATAAGTAAATAAGTAAAATGTTACATATAAGCGATTATAAGCGATTATGAACAAAATAAAATTCAATGATTGTGCCTATCCGGGACCTGCTGAATCTTTTGATCAATATAATTCGCGAGAGACTTTAAAAGAGAATCTGACATATCCTTCACGAGCTAACGCTGGTTGTCCAGCTGGTTGGCCCGTAATAGCCGACCAACGCATTGTTCCGCGATTCCCGCGTGCGGTTCGCGGAGCGGCCGTGCTCACGCGGGTTCCGAAAATTCGCACGCGCGGCTTTTCAAGCGCATGAAATTGATTAGGCTTACGCGCTGCCCGGCGCGATGATAAAGTTCACGATTGTCCCGATTAGATGAGTAATCCGTCCGTTAAACGGACGCGCGCGAAGGGGAGCTTGACTCACACGGGCCGGCCGATACTTCGAACGAAGAATTCGTCCTCCAGGAACTGATTCGCTCATTTTCATCTCGTTCGTAAGGCACGTAAGGTCACGCGCTGAAAATCATAATCCTCCGTAGTAATGCAAGATTATCCCAAGAATATACTTAATTCCACCTAAGCATAAAAATTATTTTGTTATAATTCATGTATTAGAAAAAATAATAATCATTAATGTGTCAATAATGATCATAGGCAGGCCATTTGTTACAAAAAAAGCAAGAGCGTTTAGCGAGAGCAGGGTGATACATTTTGTTAAGAAATCAAAATGTGTTTTATAAGTTTCAAAATAATTTTTATAAATGTATTTTATCGGTTTATCTCGTCCGCGATACACATAATATACATATGTACCGCGTATTAATGTAAATGGATAAGGAAAAAAATATAAAAATAATAAGGAAAGAATATAAATGTAATAAGGAAAAAATATAAATGTATAATAAGGAAAAAATAAAAATGTAATAAGGAAATTTTATATATAAAAAAAAAATATATATATACATATGAACTCTTTTTATTACATTTGAAAGCATAATCCAGAGCACGGTTAGCGAAGTCACGCTCGAAGGTAATATAGTTAGCGACACACGAGCGGGTTTTCCCGGGTGCTGTCACGCTTATCACATATTACGAATACGATAGAAGCTGAACTTTCGGCACACGCGGCCGTCCGCTGGACGCGTGCAGAGAGGCGCCTAGGAAGTTTTCAATAAACCGGACAATCTACTGTGCTCCACGGCCCCGACAGCCTGGCATGCGTCCCGCATCGTCGCATAATATATGGAGCGCAGCCTCTTTATCGTGACTACGCGAGTCACGTACACAGCAACGTCTCGTCTTGCAGTTATATTTTCGCGGTATCTCTCTGCCTTCTCGCGTTATGCGTCCAGCAGTTTTCAGATTGTACCCGCGCGATACTCTTACACAAGTGTAAAACACGCGAGAGCGCGGAGAAACCAGGACAATAATGTAGAGAGAGAGAGCTTGTTTAGATAATGTTTCGGAGATAATTGAAGCTGAATTTTCACGCGTGACCCAAGGAAACTGCGAGACCTCGACATATTTTTTAAGGAGAAGCGTCAAGCGATGAAAAATAATTTCGCTTCAATTTAATATCCGATCTCAATCTGCTTTTTAGATTGTTGCGATTTATTGAACAATTATTATCTGACGAAGGAGAAGAGGCCTCGTTAAGGGCGCCACTGTGGTCGCTAAGCAATCTTTGTAAACGTCTTTAAATCATTTCTGATCGTTACATCCTTTCGAATTTATGCGAGATGACCTTTACGGATGAATATTCATGTTTAAAAAAGTAGTTAATGCTCGATAACCTTTCGGCAAAATTACGAGGAATTAATCCGGCGGCTTTCTCTCTTTCTCTCCTCTCTCTCATACCTGAGCGCGGTAGGCTTGTTAACGAGCGGATTGATCGTTTGTTTTGCAGGGGGGAAGGGTAATTGTCGGTTGTGTTTAACAAGCGAATGTGCACACAAGGCGCACGTAAAGCAGACGCAAAACATACATTCTAATCTCATTGTTTCGCAATCACGGCGGTCGCCGATCTCGCGAGCGACCGCGCGCGTTCGTCGCACGCACGCACGCACAACGCGTTGAACTTTATTTATCCCGATTATCACGTCCGCGCGCCTCCTGCTCTCTCAGGTCCCCGAATTAGTCCCTAATTAATCCACGCCAGAGGAAATTGATCGCGACAAATTCCCGTCTGTGGGCGATAGATAAATATTCATGAGGGCCGGCGCGCGAGCGCGCTATCCACGACTTTCCGTTCGAGGGACTCGTTCTAAATTAAAAAGCTTATTTTTCTCGATCTAATGGGATTCCCTCGCATAATGGGGAAACGAGAGGCTGCGCGAAGGAAGTTTCGCCTCTCATGTTTCTCTCGACGCGTAATATCACGAGGTCGAGTCAAACCCGAGTACCTCGCGGTTGCGTTCTTTTGCGATCCCCGGCCGCCATCGGGAATCTCTCTCTGAAAGGCCATTATTGTTTAATTAACGACCATACGCGCCTCTTTAACGAGGTGGAATTATTCCGGTGTATCGCCCGCCGAGCCGCAGCTTATTAACGAATCGACCGATCTCGCGCGCGGGGGCCCCGCCTCGAGGATAATTGTCGGCTTTCTGCATCGCGCGACGTTTGAGGCTCTCGCGAGAGATCGCGAAGGGAGAAGGGCGGCGAATTGTGTGGCGTCTCCCTTCACCGATCTGGGACGCGGACGCGATGTAATAAAAGGCCGACAGGTCGGCACGGTCATATAGTTTGCTCAACCTGAAACGGGGTTACATCGATCTTCCGATGCGTGGGGGCGTGTAACCGTGAAATCGCGGACACATTCGATCATACGTGTATACGTGTGTGTATGTACGTTCACGTATAGGAGGAAAGTGTGTTATAGATATAAGGGGAAAATACGTTTCCACGTAAATGGAAGAGGCGCGACTCATTTCATTAATTTCCGCGTTAAACTTATTATATTATATGTGAACATGTAATGGAAGTTAGAATATATGGTTTTACCTGGAACTATTAACGCGCTCGCGACGAGATGATCTCTCCGTTTTGCAATAATAAAATTAGATCGCTATTCAAATTAACTCTTACTTCTATGATTTTACAGATATCAGGAGAAATTCACAGAAATTTTATTAAAAAATTACTAAAGAAAGCTAATTAAATTCTGGGAAGAAGCTAATCGAGAAACGGATCAATTTATAAAGCCTGCAAAAAGTAGGTAGGATATAGCGAATAAATCAAACGAGGTAGGAACAACGGCACGGAATTGGAAGATCCGATTTCATTTTCTTGGCGTCACTAAATATTTTTTGACAACTCCTGCGCGGAAATCCAGTTTCTCGGTTACGAAAAAACGTTGCAATAGCATCCCGATAATAATTTTTTACGGCGGCTTCTCACATGAAGACTTCGAGGCCGGCCGGGATCGTGTTCGTTACTTCGTCGGGAAGGGGCTTCTTTATTTTTAGTGATCCACCGACATTCACCGTGCCTCTTGTCACCATGAAATCCCGATACTCGCATCTCTCGCCCAGCAGTCCCGCCGACTTCCGGTTGCGCTTCCGCGTGGCTTCCCTCTACGGCGTTGCTCTTCCTTCCGCTGGGACCGATTACCACGCGATTTCCTCGTCGGGATTCCTTGGTCCCGTTTAGGCCCCGAGCGATCTCCGCTGTTTTGAGAACGCATTCTCACAGAAACAACATTTTCACCGCAGTGTTATTAGAATTAATATGAAATAAGTAACTAAACTTTATTAATAATAAATAAAGATAATTACATTAACGTGCTATAATTAGCAATTTTTAATTAACGCATGATTATTAATATATTAATGCATATTTGTTAGTAATATGACATTAATAAATATATTAATAGATTAGTCAGATAAATATTGGCAGTATCATTTCGAAAATGCTTGGTTTTCGTCGGAGCATTATACACTCTGCGTTATGAAAGACCGCACCAACAAATTCGTTTTATTATTTTGTCGACTGCGTTGAACCTCGACTGATGTAATATTGTGCTGAAGAAGACCCAAAAAAGGTCGAAATATCAATTTTATGTATTGACTGAGAATATAAATTACTACGCACCAATTACCGCGTCTTGCCTCTTTTTATTTATCTGATTTATTCGGGAGAACCTTATTTTACATTTTAATTTAATAGATTAAGATTTATTAACAATTAAATTATTATTAATAACTTACTTAATTTTGAAAGAAACTTTACAAATACAATATCCGTGATCATCAATTGAATAATCTTTAATTCTACATATTTAATCTTTAACGTATATATAAAACATTCATAGATGCTGCCGGATAGATTTCTACTCATGAAAAATATTATACTAATGATTATATTGTTATTAATATATTAAGAGCTTCGTCACATCTAATAATCATAATGTTGGAACTATGACATAATGTTAGCTCTAAACTTTCATATCTCTTTCGCTAGAGCCCACCTCCGCGTTCGGGGTTGATCGAACGGCGAAAGAGAGATAGGAATCCATGACGAAGCGTAGGTGGCAGCCGATGGATCGTTCCCGGGGCACTCCTATGGACGCAGGTGACTTACCTGGAAGTCCAATTAGAAGCGATTCCGTGATGGGGAATGAGCCGAGCGGCGTTCCGAGTGCGCATAAACGCGGACGCGCGCGATCGCGATCGCGAGAACGAGAGAGGAGCCCACCCACCCACCTACCTATCTCCCCCCGCTGGGCAAACGCCGGAGCTGCGTGTCGGCGAAATTGGCTTAGTCAGCGGCACATTACGGGGCATTACGGGACATTAACGGGACGTTATTGTACGGCAGCATCAGAGCTCACTTCGCCATCCGCGATGTTACATATCGAGGGCCCCGTGTCCGTGTCCGTGTGTGTTCGCTTGCGCGCGCTCGCGGACGCATGCACCCCGTATACCGGGCCGAAGAAAGAAAAGGAGCGGGGGAAGAGGGAGACGTAACTGTAGGTCACGTAGCTCGTGAATCATGCAACCTTACCTTTACCTCGTAAGCGATCGCGACTTCTGAGAAACCGTCGGACGCGCGCGGGTATACGTGCACACGGACACCCACGCGACCCCACGTAACCGAGACCCACACACGGCGCCCGATTCTCCGATACCACCTCTTCCATACGTGCACTCTCCCTCTCTATCTCTCTATCTCTCTATCTGTCTCTTTTCTCCGTCGCCGTGTCCGCGACCTCCGGACAGCCAACCCTCGCCGAAGGTCGCCAAGGCCTCAAGCGCAACGAGGTGCAGCGTGACGGATGCTGCTCTGCTCGGGCAGCATGGGGAGAACAGTACGGCTCTCGTAGGAACTGGGATTCGCGGTAATCGGTAGAACGCAGTTCCCGGAACGGAGATTCGCCAGGACCTTAACTTCGCCGCGGAGAAAGTCGTGGGTTTTTAGAACGGAATTCACAGAACTGTAAAAGCGAGAGATAGATGTCACACCTTGAGAGTTAAATAATGTATAGTTTGAAATTTGAATTAAATATTGAGGAGGAAAATTGAATTATCGGGATTAATATTGGAAAGAAGAATCGCAATGGAATTTTATCTTTCACATAAAATTGAGCCGGGATTAATGTCAATTTATGTAAAAAATAATTACATCAGGAAAATTATATGTTTCACGTTTAAAATTGCCTGACGAAAAGTTTGATACGTACAAAATCGATGTACGTGTTTACTTGAGTGATTTAACAAGAGAGAGATATAATACTGTTTTGTTAGAAACGCGCGGAGCGTCTTTATGAAGAGAATATGACGTACAACGTAAGCGCGAAACTTTGGGAAATGTAAATTTGTAAAGGTGTTTTGTAAATCTACGAATAACATCTGCGATACTAATCTGTGGATAATTTACGGCAATTTGACTCCACTTTCCACTTAACGGTACCGCGACTTAATAATCCGAGAACGTTTCGCAGATAAAGCATTTTTCCCGATCTGTCTTTGTTCCAAAGAATTCGAGATAATCGTCCCTGGTCCCTTTCGCACGCCGTTAACGTGAAATATAATGCGACGATGAGAAGATAACGCGACAGGTGAAGTTCGTAACCCGCGGTGTCGAAAAAGCGGAGATCGAAACTAAGATATCTGCGATATGCCACTTCGACATTTGCGCCCGAAGATGTGGAGCGAATTTTAACGATTTTTCGCCAGTACACTCACCACTTATAATTATAACTGAAATTAATTAATATCTATCTCTTCTGCAAAGAAATGGAGCATTCTTCACGGAAGGTATATTTTTCAAAAAACATCTAAATGTATTATAATGTGATGTAATATATGTATAACATACTACACATATATAGCCAGTACATTGTAGCATCGTAAACTATTATTAATTGTATCGTGTCCACCGCGTTAGTTTCCGCTGACGTTTCTGGCGAAATTTATGTGGGCGGGCAACGCGACCGAGGGGATCGTGTGTTTTAATTTAGGAGAGAGTTAAGAGGACACGCGGAGGAATATCCTGGGGGAGACGCGGAAATACGCGGGGGTAGTGAGGTATGACAGTAACAGTGCCGCAACATCGGAGCGGCCGTTCTTTGTCCACCTACCTGAGTGCGATTACTCTTCGCGCTCATTATCCGCCCGTTCCGCGAATTCGCAGGTTTCCCCGTAAAATGCGTCATAGGATATCGCCGCGAATTACCATCGGGCAGAAAATGTAACGACCCGTATTCCTCCTCCCTTTTTTTTTGCCCTCCTCTCTGCTTTTTATTAATTTGACGGTTCCGGCATAAAGCAGCTCCCGGAGAATATTTTCCCACGAGCCGATGGTTTTATCTCCGTCGCAAAACACGCGGCGATAAGTTTCCTGTTTTCCTGCTTAGTTTCCTCCACCCCCCCTTCCCTCCTTCTCCCCCCCCACGCGAGATAATATTTTGCATTATCGGATGCAGAAGCAAAACATCGTTCTCTCGCGTGACTCTCAAGAATAGACGTTTGGATCAAGAATAGAAAGTTGCGCTGTTAATATTCATTAATATTACATTACACTCGAATTTTCCAGAAACAAGAAAAAAATGTAATTACGTATAGTACCTGCAACGATTTTTATATTTTCCTATTTCTACTTATACTATATTTAAATATATTTTACCGTGTTTATTTATAATTTAATTAATTAAGTATACATCTCTTTGTCGCCTTTCGATACAAATAATGTCACTGCTACCACGCCACGTGTAATCGCGAGCATGTGTCATTGTCGCGGTCGAGATTCGGGTTCCATCAGCTAATGCTTCCTCGGAAAGCGTCAGCGACTTTCGGGTATCACCGGGTCCCCATTCATCATTCTAACGTTCGCGTTACCGCATTACGGCTCACGGATAACAGCGGCGTCATGTCAGAGACGTGTCAATCCGCCGCTGCGCCTACTTCCGAGAAGCGGCCCGGTGTCCCTGCCTGACGACGACGACGACGACGACGTGCATACCCGGTGCACCGGGTGTAAGTACTCACCCGACGAGGTCGGCGTGAGTTATGACATATTTGCGGTCGAGGATCTCCTACCTACCTAACTACCCTCCGTCGCGTAGGAGAGACCTTTCTCGCCGCAACGCTGACGAGGCGCGCACACTCTCGAGCGGAAACCCTACATACACGCGCACACGGACGCTCGTACATAGTCGTGATCGTGCATTCCTGATGTCTTCCTTACGAGCGGAGCACCGCGACCGGCCGGACCCGTCTCGCCGTTAAACCGCTCTCACACCTGTGATCGGCTCGTACGCGTCACGAACGTCTCAAGGTGCGTGAAGCAGCCTCTATTCAGCGTATTCGTTGTAGATATTCGGGATACGTGTAAAAGAAATCCGTCTGATAGCGTCTGCGAATATTTTATATATATTAAAGATTAAATAAGAATTAAAGATATGTTGTACACTAAATTGATATTAAATCAATCAAAATAGAGTTTTAGATTGTTTAATTAATAGTATTGATTCATACTATATTTGCGAAGTTTCTTCTGAGATGGAAACAAAAGTTTGATTGACAAATATGAATATTTTTGACAAAAAAAATTGGATTATTGATGCAAGTCAATTAAATCTTAATAAAGATCTAATATACATACAAGTCCAAAAATCGTCAAAAATAGAATTCAACATATGCTCTTAATTGCGATTTTTTAAATAACATTTTTTCTAAAATGTTTACTTGAATCATCTCGAAAGATTTTATAAGCGTGAATTATTTATGTAAAGGGAAAAAAACGTTCCACTGCAGCGCGATCGATCATCGCGTGAAACTGTGTGGAATCAGCTTTACGTTCCGCTGGAAGAAAGACACGTGCATCTCAGTCCGATATCCGTAACGGACAGTCCCTCGGAGAATTGTTATAAATATTATATCACATACGAGACAGAGAGAGAGAGAGAGAGGGTAATTAAGGTAAAACGAGCGAGTTCGGCGAAATCGTTGGCGACGGTGATTAAGTTTTTAGACTCGCTCGCGCGAGTACGAGATTTTATTGTCTACCTCTTCGGGGATTTCCACACGGAGATCGCGAGGAGTCCCCACGGCACTCCTCGGCGACGCATTATCCCTATTATCCGGAATCTCGCTAATGCACCGAGATTAACGTATTATCACGCGAAAATCGCACCGTTTCCGCGAAAAAGGGCGAGGGACTCGCACGTATCGCGCTCGCGCGACCGTAGCCCCGCGCATCGATCGGCGATTTCCGGGAGGTGACTTCATTCGGGGATTCCGTCGCGGTCACGCTTTCGTTTAGTTCGACCTGGTGTGCACCGGGGGGGGGGACAGAGGGAGGGCAAGATAGAAGGTTAGCCAACCCCCCGGTATCACCACCCCCTGTCGTCACACACGTGAGAGGAAACTTCGACCCCCGTTGGGAAGGACGCGCGTAAAGCCCGGATCGTCACGTTCTCGCACGCCGATCGATTCCGTCGGCTCTCTTTTTTTATGATTGATTTTCCCGCTGACTTTCTCGCTGATTAACAACCTGGACGGCACGATATGCGTCCGCCGTACGGGCGAAAGCCCGCGAGACTCGCCTCGGAATAAACCCGCCTTTCGATCGGGCATCTTTGTGGAAAGCGGAGCTGTAAAGAAATTTTCAGACTTATTTATTTAACCTCTCGATTCGTCCAATGTGAGAATCGAGGCAAGATGCATCTTCGCGGAAACTCGCTGCGGACTATATTCACGATTTTTGTATCGCGTTAAAAGTGCAGCTTTCTCAGCGAGGTCGTTAACGTTACGGGTCTTTTCAGAGGAGGAGCGAAAGTTCGCGTTAACCCCTTCCGAGCGGAATCTCGTTTCGATCTACGTCTGTCACATCCCACGGAGAAATCGCCGATTCTGCGAAATCACCTCATCCGGCGCAAGATCTTGGATCTTATAGTTAGAAACGCGAGAATCGAGATGTCGCGAGACGACGACATCCCGTCTCCCGTCGACGGAGCTCTGTATAGACTTTAATAGAAAAAAAAAAAAAAACGGCGTTGTCGCGGAAGATAAGTGCGGCAGAACCTGACGAAAGCCGGGGCTGCGACCTGGCGTTCGTTATCACCGGAAGAAAAGGCTAAGTGGGACGTTAACGAGAAAATCGAAGGCGCGCGCGGGGTTACGCGATTGGAATAATCGCGGGTCGGAGGTCAACGCGGATGTATAATTCCTATCCCCCGCACACCTCCTTGTATACGCTCGACCGGGGCGAGTCGCCCCGTCAGTTTTCCGCTTTGATTTCCACTTTCGGAACTCTCTCCCGTCTTCGTTCTTCCTGCCGATCGCGCCTCGTAATTAGACTTTAAATGGCGAACATATATTGAACAATTACGCGAAGAGAGAGAGAGGACGATGGCAGGGTTCGTTCGCCTTATTATACTTCGTCTCGCGTAATTGAAATTTAAACGCCGATGCACTTAAAAGCGTCGCGACGCGCCAGAAGGTACGTGTAGCTCTTAACAATCTCTGGCGAGCCCAAAGGAATCGAAATTTGATCAACGATTTGAACCTAAATTTGGCGCAGATCCTTTTTTTTATCGTGGAAGCGGGACAGTTAGCGTCTCAACGGAGATAAAGAGGTGAAAGAAGGAATTCGGGGAACGGCGATAATCCGGCGAAGAAGAAAGGTATACATAGGCCAGGACAAAGAGGCCGTAGAAGATGAGACAACGCGACGACGAGAGAACAGGAGATTCGACAAGAAAGAAGAAAGAAACGGAGGAAAGCAGAAGAGTTCCCTCGCTCTCGAGTCGTTCTCTCGGATCTTGCTCGTCGGCTACCACGTTTGACCGCTGGGCAGTCGGTGCACGAAATTCCGAGAAGCGCCGGCCCTTTACCCGGCCCGCGCCGCGAGGAGACGAGTTTCTGCGATCGCGAGAGGGAACGAAAAAAAAGAAACGGAGGGACACTCGAGACGCGAATGGAGACGGGGACTCGCCACCGGATATCTCAAGATGGGATTCGACGACCGGAATCGAATCGTCAAATCTTACACGTTCTCAACGGTCCTTCGTACTCGCTTTATACGAGATGAACAAGTGTTGCTAGAATCGATTTAAGAAACATGTACTTTTTGACAAGCTCCAATTTTATGCGCCGCCTAAAATTTTGATAATAAAGGAGTAACTTTTTGTACACACATAAATTTACATGGAAATATTACATTTTATTTAAAAGTCTGTATAAAATTATATGTAATTAACTATTTTAACGATAAGGGATAATCATCATCTTCTCCAAAGAGAATGTTACATGAATTCATACATATTTATATTATAAGTACGTTTTATCGAGTGCATTTATCTCTTCATAGTCGTTATCTTCGACGTGACATCCGGATGTCCTTTGAACGTCTCCCAGGAATCGCGGGATTGCGAATGATCGGAAAGATCGGGACGCCCTACGCGCGTCGGCTGTTCTATACTCTACGTGGAAAACGCGGCTCCTCTATTCACCCCATTCGACGACACCTTCGAATGCTCGGTTCGGCTCGGCTCGGCTAAGCTCAGCTCGCTCGCTCGCTCGCTCCCCCGGGCGCTCTCGCTCGCTCTTCCTCGCGCGCGCATCGCGCGGCGCGCCGCGCGGCGGGAGCGGACTCGCTGGATATATACAAGCACACGCGATATCATAGCGAGCAGTCGACACGCGGCACTCGTACGAAACGGGTCTCCTCGTGCTCTCCTTCCCTCCTCCTGCGGCCGAGGGAGAGAAAGGAAGAAGAGAGACGACGTCAGTAGCCAGAGAGAGAGAGAGAGAGAGAGAGAGAGAGAGAGAGAGAGAAAGACTCGAAGAAGTGTTTTAGCTCGGCTTCGATTTCCCACGCGAAGTCTTCGGCGGCAAAAATCGGAAAATTGGAAAAACCCGCGCCCACGATTAATTACACCACGGATTAATTGCTCCGTCCGATCAATCGATCTCGACAACGTCTTGCGCGATGACGTCGCCGTCCGTCAACGGGAAGAGGAAGCACGACGTGAAGTTTCCCCGCTGGACATCCGGCTCCGATCTTCGTCTCGCGGCGCGCTCCTGAGAGATCGATCGGGGGAGACCTTGCTCGATCGCGCGCCAACGAAACAAGATCCGGCGTTCTCTCTCTATTTCTCTCGCGGACGTGTCCGCGCCTGAGGACGACACGCGCGGAGAGAGATCGCCGTGAACGCGGAAGAGAGTAACTGGTATCAGCTGGAACCAACCGGATCCGGGAATATTGTTTGTCTCGTCGAAGAATTCGTCCGGGACGAATATTTCTCGCTCCGCGAGTCATCCAGCGGAAGCCTTTCAAGCGGCACCTCGCGCATCCGGCGACGGTCGAGCAGCCGGCGTGAGACCGGCCACGAGATCGTGGTCCCTGGCTATGGGCAAGTTCCCAATAATCCCTCCAAGTGGTATCACTAACGCAAGGACGGACAGTCAAGAGGAGAACAGAGCGACGACGACGACGACGACGACGACGACGACAACGGCGGCGGCGGTAATCGGTGGTGCGGAGGCGCGATCCAGCGCTGCCGCCGATCGCGATCATCGATCTCTTATCGCGTCGACATGCGGGCGCGCGTCGAGGGAAGAGGAATACGCGCGGAGGCGCACGGGGATCGTTGACGCGGCGCGGCACCCGATCGGCGACGCCCGTACCGATCTCGTCGTCGCGCGCCGGAGGCGTCGGGATCCCGCGATCGCGCGACCGCGCAGAAATACGTGGCACGCGGGTAGCAGGAGCGAGGCCGCGCGGGTGACGGTTCGCGACCCCAGCGGATCGCCCAGGACCGATATTATCGGCCACGATCGTTGCGCTCGCGACCCGACGCATCCGGCAGGACTTTGGAACGTCAGGATCGCCGGCGACGACGACCGCCGCACTTGTTGCGTCTCGATCGACGCGACCGCGTTTCCCGCGCGGCGCAGGCGAACCCGCGAGCGGGTAACGCGCGCCGACCTCGTCGCCGGACGCCCGTCGTTCGTCGAGCGACAGAATCGGCAAGCCGATGTCGCCTCGTTGGATCGCGACGGGTCTTCCGTCGTGAAATCCGAACAGATATTCCGTAGCGCGGTGGATAGTATTACGACAGGACGGGATGATCAAGATCGATTTCTCCAGATTCCACTTATCGGCACCACGGACTTTTCCACGTGCAACGGACGTACCTCATCCAGCAACGTCACGAGTAACGTGAACGGCGGATCGTCGACAGTCGTCCGCGAGATCGGCGAACCGATCGACAGCGGAGTCAACGCGGAGAACCCTCGGACCGATCCTGCCGGGCTGATCGAGATTAGTATCGTCGAATCCTCGCGCGAGAAGCGGCCGTGCGTTCTCGTCGGGGAGACGGTATCCCCAGGAAGCACGTCGCGATTTCCCGCGAAAATCGATCCTGGCGGAGTGGCGTGGCGAACCAGGACCGGCACGCGCTGGAGGTTGCCGAGTATCGGCCTCGTTCAGCGAGCTCTTCTGCTGGGAATGCTCGCGACGAGCCTGCTCTGCGACGCGGTGCTGGCCGCGCCGCCGTCGTCGTCGGTCCTCGAGAGCGGCATCGAAGAAGAGGAGCTGACGATGCCGGCGAGGAACGGCCTCGGTGACGACGAACTGGAGATCATCAGGAGGAGCATCGTACAAGGCCTCGGGCTCCAGAGGATACCTGATCCTTCGAAGGTAGGCCTTGTCGAGCAGCATCCGGTGCCGACTGCAAAGTTATCGTAACTGCAGTATCTCCGATATACAGAAAAAAAAGAAGTGTCAAATCAACACTTATACACACTCGTATATACACAACAATCTATAATCTTGATGAATGAGATTATACCGCGTAAAATGAAGAAAACTTGCTTGAATGAAGTCATTTATATAGTTGAACCGAGAAGGAGAACTTGAAATGAAAAGTTGAAGTTCTTACAAGAAGATTATAGATTGTTGCGTATATATGTGAATATATAAGTTTTGATTGGACACTTGTTTTTTTTTCTTCTGTGACAGAACGTGTTTTGAAGAGAAGAACGAAAAGAGTAAAACGGAGATATTTCTCCCGAAAATTTGCAATTACGATACTTTCCGTTAGTTCCGTCTATCAGTGTGAATGATATAAGAAGAGAGAACGAATGACGAGAATATATAGT
>NW_020222552.1:0-4129 GCF_003070985.1 Temnothorax curvispinosus
GTCGACCAATCATAAAACTAAGGTCAGGAGCGTACATATTCCCAACACTCCCACTCGCGATTGACCCTATGCCATTCCAAGTCTATTTCGGTTGATCACAAACTTTTCTCGAGTTAGCGGCTTTGTAAAGATGTCTGCGAGCTGGTCTTGACTTGCCACGTGCTGAATTTCAAGTTTCTCTTCTTCGTAAACTTGACGTATGTAGTGGTATTTTATATCGACGTGTTTCGTGCGTCGATGAAACACCGCATTTTTAATCAACTTCTCAGCTGCTGCATTGTCACAATTTAGCGTTGTCGGTGACTCCTGAGCTGCTCCAATCTCTTCAAGTAGTCCTCGAGTCCACACGATCTCCTTCGCTGCGTCATGAGCTGCTATGTACTCTGCGTCAGTTGTGGAGGTGGCCACAACTCCTTGCTTGCGGGCCGACCAGATTATAGGCCCACTGTTGAGTAACAATGTGACACCACTCATTGACTTACGTGTGTCAACACAAGTTGCTAAGTCTGCATCTGAGTATGCGATCAATTTGTTTGGTTGTTCGCATTTTCCATCATATACAATGCCAAGTCCAATTGTTCCTTGTAAATAGCGTAACACGCGTTTTGCCGCTTTCCAGTGGTCCATTGAAGGATTATCAAGAAATTGCGACAAATTGCTGACAGCCAGTGCGATGTCCGGACGTGTACCAACAGCAAGGTACATCAACGATCCGATGAGCTGCCGATAAGGAACATCTGCTGCTTCCATTGGGTTTCCGTCATCATCTTCGTTCCGACGTAATACAATCTTCGTATCTGATGGTGTAGCCACCGAGTTTGATTCTTCCATTCCGAATCTTCGTAACACGTTGCGTGTGTAGGCTGATTGATGAATTCGAATTTTCTTTGCTTTAGGATCAAGTTGAATTTCGATTCCGAGATAGCAATCAGCTGTCGAGTCAGTAGTCTCGAACTTCTGCTTTAGCATTGCGAGCAGTTTATTTATTTTGCTCTCGGACTGTCCAACTACTAGTCCGTCATCTACATATAAAGCAAGTAATAATGAACCATCCGAATTTGAGTAAATACAAGGGTCATAATTCGTTGGTTTCATTCCAAACATCTCCAGTGTGTCATTTAATTTTTCATACCATTGTCGTGGTGCCTGTTTCAGGCCGTAGAGACTCCTGAGTAATCGACACACGCGACCGCTTCCATCATCAAAACCTTCGGGTTGAACCATGAAAATCGTTTCTTCAAGATCTCCATGCAGGAATGCTGTTTTGATGTCGAATTGACATATCACAAAGTTCTTCACAGATGCGATAGATAACAGTATTCGAACGGACTCGAATCGTGCAACCGGAGCAAAAGTGTCCGTATAATCGATTCCTGCCCTCTGTGAGCATCCTTTGATGACTAACCGTGCCTTGTACCGGTCGATCTTACCGTCGGGCTTCATCTTCACGCGGAAGATCCACTTGTTGTGAATGGCCTTTCCATCTTCAGGAAGTTCAACCAGCTCCCATGTATTGTTTTTCATAAGCGATGCGTATTCTTCTATCATAGCTGCCTCCCACTGTTTGGAATCAGGTGACTGCTTTGCTTCTTCTACAGTCTGAGGCGTGCCCTCGATGAATAACGCTTCAGCAATCATCGCGGAAATCGATGTTTTGCTCCTTGTTCGATTAGCAATCGAATCATTTATTGACTGACGCGTTTGAACATCTTCACGAGCTCCCACTGATTTGATAAGCGAAGTTTTACTTTCTTCATTGCTGCTCGTCTCGGATTCAACCTCCAATTTAATGTCTTCGATTCCAATTGGTTCCGGTAAACCAACAATTTGTTTTGGTGGTGACTCGGCAACGATTACGTCTCTTGAAATGATCACACGTTTTGTACCGCGCTCCCACAAACGATATGCTTTTTGTCCAAGCATGTATCCGACAAGCACCATTTCTTTACTCTTGTTGTCGAGCTTCTTCCGTTGAGTTTCATCTATGTGCATGTATGCACGACTTCCAAAGATGCGCAGATGCGAAACGTCAGGTTTATTACCGGTCCAAACTTCGAACGGGGTCTTTCCGTTTAATCGAGCAAGTGGAACGCGATTGCGAATATGCGCTGCCGTACGCACTGCTTCACCCCATAAGCTTCTTGGTAGATTCGCTGCTGCCAACATGCTTCGTGCCATTTCCATAATCGTACGATTCTGTCGCTCCACGCGACCGTTCTGCTCCGGACAGTATGGAGTAGAATGTTCGTGAACAATGTTGTTTCGACGACATACGTTCTGCATTGCCTCCGATATAAATTCCTTTGCATTATCGGACCGCAGTCGACGTACTTTGTATCCGCTGGATACCGTTAGCGCGATCACCTCTTCTACTTTTTGGACGATTTCTGATTTATTACGTATTGGAAATACTATTACTATTCCGCTGCAATCATCTACAAAGAGAGCCATTAGCTTTGAATTGTCTAGTGCATTTACTGACATTGGACCACAGATATCGTAATGAAGTAACTCGCCTGGTGTTTTTGCTCGATTTGTTGTAACTTTAAAAGACTTACGAGCCATTTTTCCGAGTATGCAACCCTCACATATCTGATGGTCTCCTTCGTGTTGCGTCTCATGATCGGCAATAACCTCAATTCCTGTAACTGCGTCACCACGTATTAATTCACGCACTGTTCGGAAATTTGTATGTCCAAACCTCTCGTGCCATACGTTGATAGGTGCTACACGACTTGCGATGTTTGCTTCAAGATGCGGAATCGCCTTCATGCTGATACGATACAAACCGCTACCCGGTCGATAACCTTTTACGATGACACGGCCGTTCTTCGTTAGCTTCATGTTGTATTTACCAAACGTTGCAATTGCACCACGATCTGTCGATGAACCGATACCGAAAAGATTTTTACCTAAGTCCGGTACGTAAAAAACATCCGCGAGAGTTTGTCGTTTCGTGTAACCTTCGAGATCGAAATCTGCATCAATCATACCACGACCTTTCGCGTAAACGACTTCTTTATTGCCTACCGTGATCGCTACTGAATTATCACTGATTTCGACGAAGTCCCGAAATAATTCGCGTCGCGGTGACATGTGATGCGATGCCCCCGTGTCGGCAAACCATGCATCCGTAACGCTGTCAACGACGCCATCTGCCTTTGCCATCAGTAACTCATTTTTGTCAGTTATTGCAGAGGCCTCTTCAGCTGCCGTTTCCGATTTCTGGCATTCGGACTTGCGGTGACCTGTTTTACCGCAGCGAAAACACGCGCCATTAAACTTTTTCGGTTTTTGCGTTACCTTTTGTCTTGCGTCATCTTTCTTTGGCTTGACCTTTTTATCACAATTCTTCCTGTGAAGTAGAGCCGCAGGCGTTTTATCTTCGAGTGACATTCCAGACATCGATGCTTCCAGAGCCTCTTCTTTGAGTAGACGCGGTAACAGATTTGCCATTGTTTGCTGATCGGTTGGCATAGAATCCCAGGCCGAGATAACATGTCGATAATTTGGCGGGAGACTGTGTAACGTTTTTGTAACGATGGCAACCTCATCTTGTTTTTGGCCAAGATCTTCCAGTTTTCTAGCCATTTCTTCGATTTTTGAAACGTGCTGACCAATGGTCATTCCTTCTTCCATTCGGTAATTGAAGAATCGTTGTAGTAGCAAATGAACAGTCGTCTTGTCTCGCAATTCATATAGTGATGAAAGCCGAGTCCACATTTCATTCGCCGTTTTCAGATTCATAATCTGACGCACGACATTCGTCTCAAGGGCATTTCCGATAATCAATCGGGCCTTCCGATCGAGCTCATCCCATTCTGATTGTCTCGCCGCTTCCAACGGACGTTTCGATGTTCCATCGACGACTTCCAGAAGATCGTGTACCGCCAGGTACGATTCGATTTGGAAACGCCATACCGCGAAATCTTCACCGTTGAATTTGGGCAACACCAGTTTCTCCATTTTTCGGGTAATACGCGACACAGGGCGAAAATACACGCAACTCGCTATCCTCGAACCTTGAGAAACACGCGCGAACCGAATACTACTTTTTCGGACGCAGGACTGGGCCCATAACCTGTAGCAGAATGTGGTTATGCAGTGATATCAGAACGGTCGTTACGTT
>NW_020222553.1:0-1042 GCF_003070985.1 Temnothorax curvispinosus
TATATATTAATTTCCATATACGTTTTAATGTTGCAAGTATTATGCCGCGTTTTTACGCGTAAAAAATAAATATTAAATAAAATATCTGTTATTATAACGAAGATTATTAGTATGGTTACTGGAAATAATATTTTCTTATCCTTACATGTATATATATAATGCAAATAAATGTATAATTGATGAAAACTTGTTTTAATTTATTCATTAAGAGAGAATCGATCTTCACCATGGACGCTTTTATTATAACTTATTTTAAAGGAATAAGAAAACATAATTTTTTACAAAGCAGCAGGTCCCCAAAAACTGTCTAAAGTTAGAGGTCCTTGTATTTCGACTCCTTTTTCTTTTGTGACAATGCCAAGATGATACTAAAAAACAGAGCAGATTGTTGACAATACAATTAAAATTATTAATTACACACGTACGAATTTTAGTTTACCTTTGGGAAAGATCTTGCGTCTCTGTAGAAAAGAACTTGCATTACTTTGTACAGAAGTTCGATAGCTTCCTCCTTATTCATTTGGTTATTATCCTCGTAAGCTTTTCTCAATATAGGCGTTGCCATGTAAGCACCATATCCAGTCGCAATAACAGGATCGTTGTAAGCTGTCCCAAGCTTATCCACAGTTCTTAAAAATCTGAAAAGGCAAAACTGCGATTTACGATGTACTTGAAGACACGAAGTGTGTTGAGGAAACGTACACTTACGGTTCTCCATTTTCCAAACCAGCAATAATAAAATTGTTCAAAAACGGATCGAAATTTGATCGTCTGTTATACATGACACGCGTTAGCCAGCAATGCAATGCCTTTGGCTTTAAACTAAATCCATCATCCAAGCATTGCTTCTCAAGACTGAAACAAAAGTATTGACGTAAATTAGCGTTTTTGATACTTATTGGAAACTCTAATGTATTCTTATATCGTACAATAACTTTACAAAACTTTTATTAGTTTATTACATAGCACTCTACGTAATAAACTAAGATGTATTATTTGAAGAATATTAAAGACATGTAAAAAAAAAAAAAACTATGCTGAG
>NW_020222553.1:1142-2348 GCF_003070985.1 Temnothorax curvispinosus
TAAGACGTTCCAGATTTCTGTAACGAGCGAGCGATCCGTAAGATCCTAGGACGTCTGCCGCTATAATAATTCCATCTTTGAATTGTATGCCAATGACAGATGTGCCAGTTATTATAGGAGACATGTAAATAATAGAATGAGTTAAAGTAAGCACTTATCATATCTTCATACTATTTCAGAAATTTATCTACCAGTCTTAAGTATTTTGAGTTTCACTTTACTTTGTCGCTCTGTAAAAGAGAAGATGACATGCGAGATTTGCATCATCACAGGAATGTACAGAGAAACTTTAAACTAAGCGGATGGAAACGTTTGTAAATTATCGGATGAAAACGTACTATGATTTCTGAAACCAACGGTGCCGTACTCGCTGCCGGGAAAGTGATAAAATGCGTTGCCACTTCTGGAGCTCCCTGATAGAGTCGCGGTCGTCGGAATTCCTGGCTTCGGCCTGTCCGCTGTCCCTCTCTCTCGCTCTCCCCTTTCGCACTCGCTTCCTCTGCTCTTCCTCGTCGTTCTCGGCTACTCGTCTCTGACATCGATCACTACGCACTTTCCTCGTCACACCTCCTCGCCTTGAGTATCGGCGACTCGAGTTTACTCGTCGTACCTCCTCAGAGGGAAAACACCACCACTGCACCCGTCGCTCTCTGTAAGGTTAATCGTCGCGATACACGACGCGATGATGACGGCCATGACGCGCGACGGCGAGAATGACGCAATCCCGACACTGGAATATCACCACTAATGTAGCACATAACCTGACAAAACCGTCTTAAGTCGACTATTTGGTCGACTTGAGCAAGACTGGCTCAAGACAAATCTTAAGTAAGAACTTAATGCCATTTCGCAATCCCCGGTAAATTCTTGTAAATCTTTATCACGATTGGTCAAAAAGCTTGGATTCCCGAACATTGCCGAACATTGCTCTCTTTAAGGTTAATCGTCGCGGTACACGACGCGATGATGCTCGTCGTACTTCTTCGGAGGGAAAACACCACCACTGCACCCGTCGCTCTCTTTAAGGTTAATCGTCGCGGTACACGACGCGATGATGCTCGTCGTACCTCCTCGGAGGGAAAACACCACCACTGCACCCGTCGCTCTCTTTAAGGTTAATCGTCGCGGTACACGACGCGATGATGCTCGTCGTACTTCTTCGGAGGGAAAACACCACCACTGCACCCGTCGCTCTCTTTAAGGTTA
>NW_020222553.1:2448-3486 GCF_003070985.1 Temnothorax curvispinosus
CCACTGCACCCGTCGCTCTCTTTAAGGTTAATCGTCGCGATACACGATGCGATGACGGCCACCGGCCACGGCGAGAATGACCACAGAACATATAAGAGAATGACGCAATCCCCGGTAAATTCTTGTAATTATTATCATGATTGGTCAAAAAGCTTGGATTCCCGAACATTGCCGAAGCCATATTCTTAAGCACAGACTTCGTCAAGACGATCTTAAGCTCAAAACTTGTGTTCTCAAGATTTATCTATGCATGTAAAGCCGTCTTCAGACGGTTTTCGATCTTAAGACCGTCTTGGCCAAGATCATGCTTAAGACAAATCTTGAGCAACGTCTATGAATTCCGCCCTAAAAACCGAGATGGCAAAAGTTTGTTCCTTTGATGACACAAAGGAACTTATTGAATAATGCGGAAATCATGAACTATTGTAGAATACTACTGTGACAGAAATAAAAAAATTTTTAAATTTTTATGTTCTGCGAATAAAGTGCGAAAAAAATTCATAATTTAAAGAATTAGATAAGAATATTTTTAATACATTTTCTAATTACTTGGTCAATAATTAGTTACACTTTAGTTTTACATACTTTGCACGTTTTAGTTACAGTGCTGAAATTAAATACATTTAATTTTACATCGCAAATTAAGTACATTTAAAAAAAAAAAAAAATTATTAAATATTTACATGTAAAAATCTAACATCAAGGTATTTCGCAAACTAAAAATTAAATAATAATATCGCACTATGTATTCCACTTCACAATTTGTAAGTCTGTGGAAACTTTTAATTGTTGGGAGTCTTCAATTTTAAGCTCTCTAATTAGAGCAGATCCAGCATCTGCAATCAATCCATTGATCGACCCAGGTCTTTTTGTTGTTATTTAACACTCTTTTCCTTTTTAAAATAATGCTATCCACTATAGCAGCCGCAAGTTTTTTCGTTTACGCGACATTATGATGTCCCCACTCTCAGAATTTAAAAATTTAAAAATTTAAAAATTTAAAAATTTTTTTATTTCTGTCACAGTAGTTATAAAGTA
>NW_020222554.1:0-6705 GCF_003070985.1 Temnothorax curvispinosus
TCACGATTGGGCCCATATGCCGACGTTGCTTGGAGCGTCTCGCAGGGCGAGCGCATCAGCCCCGATGTTCGCCGGGATGAAGCCTGCCGAATCGCGAAGGAGAGAGATCGCCACGGAGCATTGCCTACCGGTCGACGGAGCCATGGCCTGGCCAACCTGGCCGTCGTACACCGGCACCAGAGTCGCGGCCCGGTCAGCCGGACTCGAGAATAGGTTTTTCAAACCTGCCGCCGGCGAGCGAGGAAGCCACGAGGGGTGCCGACGGAAGCGGGAGGCGCTCAGCTCGCATAGGGCTGATCGGCAAGGAGGGCTTGCAAGCACGGCGCGCGCAGGCGCGGGCCCGATGTGATCCCGCCGGGCTAGAGGATCGTCACTGTCGTGTCGGCGTGGCGAGGGACGACATCCCGAGAAGACCGGCAGCCGAGCTTGCGGAATTTGTAAGGCCACTACTCGAGTACCTTGAAACTCACGTTTGAGTACATGTAAGATCGTTCTGACGGCCGGGGCCCTTCCGAGAGCCGCGTAGAGTCGCGGGAAGCATGCTTAGAGAATCGCGTACTGTGTTGCGAAGTATTTTGTAGCATCGCGTTTGTGCGGATGAGTATTATCGAGTAAAGAAATATTGAATGGGATACTGACGGAGGGCCCGGCCAACAGAGTAATGTGGGATCGCCCTGCCCAAAAAAATAGTACGCGGCCGACAGTCACCGTGGGATTTGTTCGTTGTAGTTTTCGTCGTGTCTTCGTGTTTTGTGTAATCGCGTTTTGTGTAACCATGGTGCGTAATGTAACGAGGTGTCCTTCGCGCCGAGGTGGACTGTATTGTCGCAGAACGGGGGGGTAATGTTCGCGCAATCACGTCCCGGGGCGTGAGGCACCGGTCTTTGGGGCTTTTCGCGGGAGGCCCGCGTCTAGCCATTTTGGGACCATTTGCGAGACGTCGCGGATGGTCATTTCGGGACTACCAGCTGGGAACGATCGGCAGTTGGGAAGTCATTGCGCGTAGGTATTGTGTCTTGCGTTCGTGTAATCGCGTATTGTGTATTGCGGTCGTGTAACTGCGTCTTATAAGTTGCGTCCTTAGGTTAATTTCCGCGTTATTGTATCTAATAATTCCCGCGTTCCGCAGAGAAATATCTGAGAGAAAAATTGTAAGTCGCCGATTCATTTAAAGGAACTTGCCGATTTATTTTGAAGTAATTTCTCAAATTGTTATTCGCCGATTCAGTCCGAAACAACTTGCTGATTTATTCTCACGTAATCTTTTTTGTCAAATACATTATTTTTTGTATTATTGTTATTTGCGTGTGTTACTGTGCTACGTTCCCTCTCCTCCTCCGACCGCGATTACCCGAAGAAACTCACACCTGAGAGAATAGCGATCTTGTGGATCGTGGTGCGAGGAATCGCACCTGGCGCCCAATATTTTGAGGAATTTAGTCGAGCTACCATCTGGGTTTCTGAGAGTCTTGTCGCGATTGATTTTTCGTAAGATAATTAGTGAACAAAGCGACTGCGCGCTCCTTCACGGCCGGCGAGACCGTGAGGACATCGTCGTGGTCGTCACAAACTGTAAGCGAGTACGGACGGTAGTCGCACATGGCACCTTGAATCCAGGTTCTAATACATGCATGAAGTCGAGAAAACCTCGAGAGGATACAAATAAAAGAGGCAATAATGTAGTTCCAATCATGCGTATGAAACTTTGGCAAATGAATTCCTGCCTTTCTGAACTACAATAACTATCTCCCTCACATCTTTTTCTGCGTTTTCTAGGAGTGAAATTAGATTGAGATGACTGTTCTGCGGAATTTCCCATTCCATACTCATCATCTTCATTGATACTTAAATCACCTTCAACACTAGAATATATTATTTCTTGACAAAATTTTAATTAAAGAATAATCTATTTTGATCTTCAGAAAATTCTGATTATGTTAAAATATTACATAACAATTGAATACCATGTATTAAGATCCACAGAGTTCGTATGTGATAGACCATGAATTTTTTTTAAATGGTTTGCGATACATGAAGGAGAACCATTATAATACAAGACAGCTTTACAGATGTTGCATATAGCATCTTTTCTATCATCAGATTTATCTGCATGCGTCCAAACCCAACTGGGTTTTTTAGGCATAATTATATTTAATATGAGTGTGCTGGAATGATACATATAAATTTATAAATCACTTTCATATTGTTTAATTAAATCTTCAGAATATATAAAATAATATCATGAAATTTAACCTTCAATCTGTATACATGAAGATTTATTTTTATTTTCTAAACTTGTTAAGTTGCTTCAGTTTTTAAAATTCTTAAGAATTGTTAGAAATTATAAAATTTTGTTAGTCTTGAAAATACATCAATAACATAGTATTAGAGAAAAATAGATTCCTTGAAAACTTTTATTACTTACAATTTTCACGAATAATTATTTTTCATCAACTATCCGTCATATAATTGAAGAATCTATCAAGAAGCACAATGCAATGAGAAAATTTGACAACTAAAAATTGTAATAATTATTAACTAACTATTAATAAATCACAATAACAGATCATTCTAACGCGTTAGTTATATGAGAACTGTCAGCTATACAAGCAGATCACATTCTCTGTTTACAACCACGTATACATTCGACGTAGTGATAGAAGACAGTGCCGTAACTAGCCTGCGTTGCGCCCGGTGCAAGCTCTACATTTTGCGCCCCTCTCTTCCCTAATACCATATATCTAATATTCCTAATATTTATAATAAAAAATTGAACGTTTGAATTAAAAAAAAAACCGGTAATTGCTGTAAATAAATTTATTTTTTATTTTTATTAGCATTTATTTCTTCATAATAATCGAATTATTTAAAAATATGTATCTCATAAACAATCCCACAACGAAATTATATTAAAAACTGTATGAGACGGATAACCGTACCCGTAAAAACCGCAAAACCGTCGTAACCGTTGTTAACCAATTAATCGGTTAACCGTTTAACCGTTTAACCGTAAAATTTGAGAGCCCTTGACTGTTGTCAATACTCGCTTTCGTATTTCGTTTTCTGCTTCTCTTTTTCGAGAGCACTCACATAACATGGACAGCATTTATCCGTAGCTCTGTGACTAATATCTAGTTTACCTTCCTTGATGAACCTATTTCTTGCTATATAATTAACGCATTTAATTTCATTCATTTTATCCTTTATCACACATCTCTCTGATCCGTGGCTGCCTGCACAGTGTAGATACGTTTCCTTCTTTTTGCACTCTTTTGCCATATGCCAGAACCCCCAGCATTTATAACATCTCAGCACTCCTACAAAATCAGTAACTCTACATTTATTCCAATTATTGTTTAATCTTTCTGTTCTCAATATTGCCTCATACCAACTAGCGCTAACTTCCAATCGACATATCTCCATATTTAACGTTATTTATTCTACGTAATATTCTTAATTCTGAATTTTTCTCTTGCATTCCTAATTTTTCTTCGTTCTTTCTTACAATTATATTTATCAAATTTTCGTCGTCTTTTTTACAATCATTTTTATCTATTCCCACTATCTTTAATTTTGGCTTTTTTAATGACGGCACATCAATCTTATACTGTTTTCCATCTACTTTCTTTATATTCTGTTTTAAACAATCCTTATCTTTACTTTTTTCACATACAATAATAATATAATTGATCCATTATTCCCTTTCTTAACCTTATTAACACTAATTCCTAATTTTGCAACATCTACATGTTTTTTAATATCTTTCTTCGTTTCTTCACATTGTTGTTCAACTAAAGGTTTTACTATTATTACTTCATCACTCCGCACATTCCTTACTTTTTCTGCGTAACTTACATAACCTGACTTATGTTTTTCTGTGCTTAATCTTTCCTGTCTCAACATTTTTATCTCGTTTAATAACTTAGCATTTTCTTTTTTTAATTCATTAAGTTCATCCTTCATAACCTCTCGGATCCATCCCTTGATACGTTCTTCAGAGATCTGATTTTTATTAATCTGTGCAAGCATTTTTACCATTCCATCAAGTTTCTGATTCATATCATTATTTTCTTTTCCACTTCTATCCTTCTTATTGTATCCTCTATTACTTTTATCTTGCTTTGACTCATCTTCTTTCTTATTTCCTTTATTGAGAATAGAACCTGACTTAGCTCCTCTATTTTGAACACCTCCAATTTCATTCTTACAGCATATCAACTTGCCGGCTACATTAAGAATCTTCTTTTCTTTTGCACATCCAGGATGATACGCCATATCGCACATATCACATATTACCGGACTGCTCACAGTTCTATGGCACTTAGCGCACTCTCTTGCATCCGTCTCCCTCCCCGCACCGCCAAATCCTCCATCATCGATTCGACTCATTGCCGCATGGAGTGTGCACACTCGGTTTTGAGGTTAGCGTATATATATTCTTTCCGCATAACCAAATTCTTCGATCAAAAGCGGAGTTATTTACTCATACTTTAGCAGAGTTAACCCAAGAACAGGGATACACTGAAATAAAAACCCCCGAAGGGAAGATTACTGCAGCTACAGCCCTTTCTCAGGAGCAATGCAATGTACGATGTATTTCTACTTGAGAGAGAGAGAGATTGATTGATTGATTGATTGATTGATATTTATTATGCCATAGTAAAGACTTTAGGCAAGTAATGAATAATAGGATGATACACGTGATGTAAACAACAGCAAAATATAAAAGACAGAAGTTGATATGAATTAGAAACTAAGAAAGATACAAGACGCAGTGTGATAGCTACCAATAAAGCAGTAAGTAAAAATGGAAACAATGAAAATAATAACGTTTGATATTGCGAAAGAATAATAATATTATTTTCATTCATAATTAATGCTTCCCTACATGCTATAAAACTAAATAAGTCAAATGAAACGTGCTTAAACATACATATTCATTATGATTATGTAACATCACATCACATACCCAGATTTCATTGGACAAGTATAAATTATCTGAAGTACTGTTGAAGAATCATGTATCAACGAAAATTCCGTCGTAGTGCTCTCTCGAACAAAAGAACATGAATAATGTAACCACATAAACTGGAACTGTGTAAAACTTTCTTAAGCCTGAGGCGATTACCAAGTTAAACATTAAGTGAAAAAGCTTATTGTAATGTTATAATCATTAATTTGATATTTTGTGTAGTGGTGAAAAGAAAGGCTCGCATGTGCCGTCACGAATGTCAAGAATAACGAGATCATCAGAAAACAAACAAATATCTAAACGAAAATAAGAAGAAAAGTAGAGAAGCTAAAAACAGATGCAAAACTCAAATATGTAATGAAAATAGGATATGATAAAGAGCAAGTAATACTAATCAGAACTAAATAGTGTATATAAGACTAAGAACTAAGGACTAAAAACTAAAAACTAAAAACTAAAAACTAAAAACTAAGGCGCAGCGCAATTTACAAACTAATAACAAAGAGATCCATGTTATTTTACCGATCGACCGAATATAAAATATATATATATATATATATACAATACGCAATGTAGCAAACGGAAGAAACAGAATCGTAAGACTACAATAACATGACCCAAAACAAAAAAAATGGTTCAGTAAGCGATTAGATTAACAATCAGATGACCCGACTTAAAGTAAGTGATTTGGCACGCCACTAGACTTGATATTAATGTCATGTTCCAACGCCTGACGGCTCCAAGATAGAAGCATGCACGGAACTAGACTCGAGAGAAAAGAGATGGTTGTGAAGCTTACGTTTAAATACGATGACAGTTGATGAGGACACGATCTCAGTAGGAAGAGAGTTCCATAGATAAATTCCAGCTAAATGGAAGGACCTGTGATAAGTTTCAGTTCTGTGGATAGGAATTTGATACGCATGTTCCAGTGTAAACCGCGACGAACGTCTAATCAAGGAATCAGGCTTAATGAAGATTTCGGAGAGGTAACTGGGAGACATACCGCGGGATATTTTGTACATTTCGATTCCCAGAAAGTACAGACGTCTGTTTCTTACGGACAACCACCCCAATTGATGACGAAAAAGCGTAATGTGTTCGTCGCGTTTTAAATTGAATATAAAGCGAATTGCACAGTTGATAAGAGTTTGCAATCTACCGTTGAGCTCATCAGTGACATCGTTATATACAAGAGAACAGTAATCTAACAGAGGCCAGATCAATGCAGTCACAAGTTTTACCCGCAACTGAAGTGACAAGGAGTTCTTATGGAACTTGAGCTTGTACAGCGTGAAGTGCACTCTCCTTGAAACATGGGAGACATGACTAGCCCAAGACAGGCCAGACCTCATTATGACACCCAGGTTACGCGCTTCAGTAACATAGGGAATCGAAGCACCACCAACAGAAATGAGGGGAAGGTCGTTAAGATCGATTTGCTTGACGTAATTTTTGCTGCCAAGTATTAAGACCTTGGATTTATTTAAATTGAGAGTTAGTCCATTTGTAGCCGCAAATTCAAAGACTACACTCACATCGTGCGTCACAAGTTGAAGCACAGCATTTAATTAAGAAAAGAGACACGTGCGATAAATTTGAATGTCATCGGCGAATATCAAGTGCTCTGTAAATCTTAAGAACGCACCGATATCGTTAATGAAAAGTGAAAAAAGGAGAGGTCCCAAGACGGATTCCTGCGGAACACCAGCAGTGACAGATAGCTACTCGGA
>NW_020222555.1:0-12213 GCF_003070985.1 Temnothorax curvispinosus
GCTTCTTACGTAGGACAAACAGGCAGACAACTAAAGACCAGAATTTCCGAGCATCGCAGTCACATTAACAGAAACAGTTCTGCGCTTTCCGTGATTACCGATCACAGAATTCTCGATCACCGTGATTACCGATCACAGAAGACCACGATTTTAATTGGAACAACGTTGAGATTTTGGATTGCAAGAGATTTTACTATAAGCGTCTCATTTCGGAGGTCCTACATATTCAACAACAGCGCCACGGTCTGAATCGCCAATCAGACACTGAGTTTTTACATCACGCGTATCTACCCATCATAAACAATATTTAATTTCTGGTTGCCCTCTCTCTATACCAATTTGTAACAACAGTTCCGACCAACACACTTTTCCGCTACGGTCTCATTTCTGTTTCGTCTGTCACACACACGTTTTGCTACACGGTTACTTTGTAACATGCGGTGCGTCCGTACCACTGTTTCTCGATCTGTCTGAGATGTGCACTTTAATGTAACTACGATACCACCATGACTACGATTTTCTGTATTTTTGACTTCTGCAAATCTTGAGGTAAGCCCACTCCCCCGGATTTTACCATTCTCTAAATTAATGCGTTTTTTTTACAGTGGTTATGTCCACAGAGTTTGCTTCTCAACTCGCTCTTGACAACTCCTAGGGAAGGGAGCTTTTTGGCCCCGAGGTTTGCAGAGATCTGTCTAATAAACGCTGAAGATGACTCGATGCAGAGTCGAAACGTTTGTTTAAATTAACTTTGTTTTAAATTATTTGTTTTTATCGCGCACCAAGTCCCGCGCTGACTCGCATTAGCCGTTTCCTATTTGTTTTTGATCATAATAAGTGGTTTTTTAAGTTGCAAATGCGATATTATCGTTTAATGAGACTATCTAAAGACGTCTGTGATGAGAAAACGTGATTTTTCTCAAAAATTCAGAATTTGATTATTTTTGACAAAATTGCTAAATATCAAATAATTGCTAATTATTTCGATAGATTTGAGTTTAGTGGGATGTAAGAAGCCTAAATATAAGATTTATATTCAAATCGAGTCATTATTTCGAAAGTTCACCACTTTTGATCAAATTGTGTATTTTGCATAGTTATTCAGTTTTAACGATAGAAATGGTTTATTTAGAGTAAAAGGATTCCAACGAACCTTCGTTTACCAAATTCGGACCATTATTAAAGATTTTTATCAAAATTGTGAAATCAGCGATTATCGACAAATATGCGTGTATGATTGCATAGAAGATATTGAAATAAATACTGTGACGACGACGACGATGTCCTCACGATCTCGTCGGCCGTAGAGGAGCGCGCCGTCGCTTTCCTCACTAAAGATCCCTTTATGATTCGCGATATTTCTCTCCGAAACCCCGATGGTAGCTCGACTGAGTACTTTTAAGATGTAATGTTGGGCGCCAGGTGCGATTCCACACACCACGATACACGAGATCGCAGTATTCTCAGGCGTGGGCTTCTTTGATCAACCGCGGTTGGAATAGGAGAGGGAGTGTAGCGCAATCATCACATTCAAATAACAAAGAACATAAAATTATATTTCAGTTAAGGCAGATAACATGTGGAGTATAGCGTGTTCCACGGCGAACAAGCAGAATTCGAGTACGCGCCACGTGTCACCCCACGAGCGCGATACTCATTTCGTCGCTGAACTGCACGGCAATCCCGATCGAATTCGTACAAGAGTATTTCCCGACATAAGTTGCAGCGAATTCTACCCGGACGGTCAAACGCGAAATACTCGAAACGTCTACGTCTAACAATTAAACAAGTAACGCAATTTCCTTACGGTCTACCGCGACAACGCTGGGGATCTTCTCGCCCGTCGAGACGCACGAATGGCCTCACCCGTAAACTCGACGCAACCGTGGGCCATTAATCCCGATGAAACGCACGGATAGCTAATTACAAATGGCGCAAACTTAACCGGCAACGATAACTACGAGACTCTCTCACGCACAAGAGCTACTTCTCAAAACTACAGCACGGTTAAGCCAACGGCGATCATGAAATTTCACGCGACGAAATCACCCGCAATGAAATTACACGAGACGAAATCACACGAAACGAAACCACAAGCACGCTGACTGTCGGCGGCCGTACGTTCTCATCCCCGAGACGGGCACTCGCGATCACCTTGTCGCACGGCCCTCCCGCGGTATGGCACTTGATATTCTTCAATTACGGCGGATTTCATACATTACCGCGGCACAACGCGACTCCCGGGAGGGCCTAGGTATTACCGCGATCTTACTTCGAGGAGGGCTGAGCAGTGGCCTTACAAATTCTTCCTGTTCCGGCAGCTCGTCGCTCGGCTCGCAGGGCTGGATGTTGCCGGGATGGCGGCTCGCACGACAGTGGCGTTCCTTCGGTCCGGCGGGACCACGCTGAGCCCGCGCGCGCCGGTTTCTCTAGCCTGGTCGGTGCCGCGCCCTGGCCTGCCAGCAATCCCTCTAGGCGATCGCCGCGCCCTACTAGAGCGCCCTTTGTCACTGCTCTCATCCGCCAGCGGTAGTTTTAAAGCCCGCCTACGTGAGACCGGCTGTCCCGGCCGCAACTCATCGTCCGGTTCCTCGACGGCCAGGCTGGCCGGGCCATGGCTCGTCGACCGGGGGCGGTACACCGGTGGTGGCCCCGTTCCTTGACGGGGACCTTCGTCGGGGCGTCCCCCTCTTCAGGTCCTCCGTACTCGGACTGCAGTGCTCTCGTGCCGCTTGTGACGCCTTGACAGGTCAGCTGATTTTCCTGCTGTGGGCCCCAGCGTGACCCGCCCGTCGACCGTCCGCCCTTGGAAGCTTCCTGCTGTCCAGCCGTAAGTCCCTCGATGCGGCATAGGCCGTTACAACGTCGTGACCCTGGCCATCTGCTCCGCACTTCCTCAACCTGTAACGCTCGCAACAGATCTTAATCCTAACCTAAATGTTCTCTCTCTGCCCGTCCCGGGCGGAGGCACCATCCCTGACGCCTCCCTCGGCCGAGCTCCCATCTGGAGTAATGGACGTGACATTTGTCACGTCACAATACATAAAAACATTCCTGGAGTCAGAATTGTTTTCTCAGGGGTCGGGGAAGGCCACCGGGGACTCCTAGGAGTCCCTAGGAGCCTTCCCCGATACGGGTCTTGCGCACCCGGGGTCTCGAGCACAGCAGTACCGTAACTCCCGTCGGCCGCAAGGTCGGCGGGGGCCGGGAAGTCCCTTCGGGGACTCGCGAGGTAGGCGGCCTTTATAAAAAGTCCGCCCGGTCGGACGGGACCGTGAGGGGCGAGATAGCGCAAGCTATTTCTGTTACCCAACCGTCCTAAGGAAGGAAAACCCTGACAGAAAACCTGGGGACCAGCTGCTCTGCTTAGGAGACTGGCTAGCTTCGGCGAACCAGTCTCGAACAGCCGGTAGGGGTTGGCGGCTCTGACTTCAATCGCCCGGTCGGCCGGGACCGATAGGGAGGAGTTTCTACTCCTCCCGCCGGTCTAGAGAAAAATCATCTCGAGAAAAAACCACGGGGCGAGGTCTCGGATTCCTCAACCATTGCACGCCGGTGATCCGGCAGGTTGGGGGATTCGGAGCGTCAAGAGGAATTGGGTCTCTCCTCTCACCCATTGCACGCCGGTGCTTCGGCAGGGTGGGGAGTACTCACGGGGTTGTAGGGCGAGGGAGGGTTTTTCTCCCCGTTCCCGAGGCGGGCAAGAATGCCGTCTCGCCGAGGGGACGGGAAGATCCCTTCTCACATACCCCATTGCACGCCGGTGCTTCGGCAGGGGGAGAGAAGGTAACCCTTTTTCGGGCTGGCCCAGTACGTGGTGCTGGGCCAACCGGAGGAGAGGCTCACACCGGTGGCTTGCACAGGGTCGTGGACCCACGGTGCCGCCGGTGTGGAGAGTCGTCCCAGGCCGCTTGAACGTATTTCGAGGTCGGGGCTGGGGCGACCTGGGTGGGGGGGACGCACCGGGCCGCCAGGAAGTTTCCTGGTTAGGGCCGGTGATATCCCGCCGCCGGACGTAAGGGTCGGCGGCGAGTAAGTTAGCCCGTCGGTCGGCGGTCGGCTGGGGGTGTCCGTTCGTGGGTCCACGACCCTGTGCAAGCCACCGGTGTGAGCCTCTCCTCCGGTTGGCCCAGCACCACGTACTGGGCCAGCCCGAAAAAGGGTTACCTTCTCTCCCTCTGCCGAAGCACCGGCGTGCAATGGGGTATGTGAGAAGGGGTCTTCCCGCGGGCGGCGGGGGGCCAGGATCGAGCTTGCTCGGCCGGTCCCCCGTTGTTCGTGGGCGGGAGTGGCGGGTGCTTTCCTGCCGGGGTCGGCTGGCGGTGCCTCAGGGGCCGTGGGCGGCCTCCGAGAAGACTCTTGGGAAGCGTCCTTGGTACGGGTACAGCGAACCCGGGGACACCCGAGCTCGGGCAGGCTGGGCCCGATAGGCTTGAAAGCCAACCAGCCTAGGGGAAGGCTACCCCGAAAACAAACCACTCATAACCCTTATGAAATGTCACACCCAAACCAGAAACTTTTACCGTCCCAGAGCGATCGGACGCTCAGGGACCGGCGTGGGGGCGGTACTGTCCCGGCCGCCCCTTTGTCGTCATCGTACGACGGGCAATTCCCCGAGTTGAGGGCGAGCTTGGGGGCCAAAAATGTGATCTTCCCTAGTGGAGGGCAAGGCTCCGACAGGAGCTGGGAGAGAGTGCGCACAGGCCTAAAGCCGGGCAGCTTGTCAGCACCGGCGTGCGCTAAGGCAAAAAAGGACGGATCTTTAAGGTCCGCCTCCCTCGCACGAGTTGCGGGTGAGATTCTCGGAACCAGAGAAGGGTCGGGAGAGACCCATTGCCCAGATCGGGAGAGGCGACACAGGAACTCGCGTAGGAGTGTATCTGAGTCCCGTAATAGATCACGGTTGCATAGTCGTACGCGGGGTACGTCGCCGTCGACCGACATCGCTGCTGACGCGGATGAGCGCCCTACACGCTCTCTGTATCGTATGTCCAAGATTATCGTGGACGGAGACGAGGAGGCAAGCCATACTGAACCAATGGCAGACGACAGCAGCGAGCCGGTCATCACGCGTGTTGACACCAATGCGAGTGTCCCCACTCCCGGAGAGGGCTCAGGGCCTGCCAGGAAGAGAAGGAGAAACTATCGTAAGTCCTGCACTAGTGACGGTGAAAACGGGAAACTCACCAGGGGACGGGGACGCTCTATTACAACGAGCATCGGCTTGAGGAAGGAGCTCCATAAGAATAGGAGGAAACTCGCTCTTTTTCAGAAATCATTAGCGGATATCGAAAACCCCGCAATAGCGCCGAGCCTCTCCAAAAACCGAAAGGTTCTGGAGCTTGCGGAGGCTCCTGGCGACTACTTCTTTCGACCCTTGGGGGACGACGGCGAGAATTTTCGGGAAAGAACTGACCTACGATGAGGTTGCCTCGCGTAATATGTGACGTTGTAAAGCCACGACACCGCCCTCCGGGTCGCGCTCTCGCTCGGGAAACATTGTTAGAGTCACGGTATTCGGCGTATACGCCGACACGGTGTAATTAGCGATCGATAACAAGAGCGAAGGACCCCGGAATGGTCTCGTAGCCATGGGACCGCGACAGGAAATCGCACGCTCTTGGAGATCGCGGTAGACGTGTCCAAAACGGATTTCGATATCGCGGATCCGCCGTTGCTTGCGACCTTCGCGTTCGCGTATTTCCTTGTGCGTCGCAATTCGTCCGGTCGGGACTTAGATTTTCCCCACGCGAGACGCTCCGCGAAGGAATGTTAGTCGTGTGCCTTGTTAATGACGTTGGAATATCATTTGCGTGGACGGATTAATTTAATCTCGTTAAGATATTATCCGTGTTAACTTAGTAATTGCGTTAGAATAGGAATCGCGTCAGTTTAATTGTGTTCAGCTGTTACTCGCGTTGTTTTAATTGCTTTAAATGTTACTCGCGTTGAAGTATTACCCGCGTCAGAATATTACTCGCGTTCGGTCATTTGCGTTAGAATAGTGTTCGCGTTGGATTACTTGTTGCGTTAGGATATTACTCGCGTGGAATGCCTAATGGCGTTAGAATTTCGTTTTCGTGATTCATTATTTGCGCTTGAATGGGACTTGCGTTCCATTATTACTCACGGTTTCTCCGTATTTTCGCGTTAGTTATAGTATCTCATGTGATGCCGTGTGTCTCGGCGCATCACCTTTTGCGTTAGAAATCTGGCGATAGAACGTATAGCGTTCGGTCATAATTGCGTTTGGACGTTGCCTGCGCTGCGATTATTACTTGCGTTAGATTAAGATAATTGGCGACAGAATTCCAGCGCGGCTTTGAACGTGGCGTTCACGCGCCCCGAGCGTGACGTCCCATCATTTCGCGATACTTCACGTTTGATTCTACTTCCTAGTAATTCTGTTATTTCGCGTTTAATCAGATTATTTTGTATTCGGTCGTATCTTGGCCGACGTTCTATGTTATTTGTAAGTTTAGTTTTCTACTGTCACTCTTTTATTTAGTACCAGCGCCTCTTCCGTGCGTTCACTGTAAAATAGCTCTATGTCTAATTTGTTTCGTTCATTTCTGACGTTCGCGTTACATTATTGTCGGTTTATTTCCTGACGTCAGCATTATCATTTAATTTCTTAATTTCGATGGTTTACTAATGAAAGCCGAACTGGCACTGACTGTTTCACTTGAGAGTTATCTCAGAATAAACTTGTTACTCATTTTCGTTATCAATTCGCTGAATATTTGATTTAGGCGTCACTCCGCCGAATATCGCGCTGCCCTTCATCAACCCCGCCCATAGCTAGTAGGTCAAGCTGGCCGACCTCTCGTACGTCGCATTAATTCCGTCTTGTATCGCACAATATTTTCGCGTATAATTGTCGAGCGGTACGAGAGGACAGTCGAAGGGACCTGACATCCCTCCCTCTCTCCTCTTTTTGATCCGTCGCACGTCACGGAGCGGTCCGGGAGTGTAAAAAAACGTGACAACATATATCTCCGTTTAGGATAACACTAGTAATCATAATCCATCGTCAGAATATCAAAATTACGCTTATTTTACTAAATCAGCTGACTAGGTTAAAATCTCATCCGATGGCTATTTCACGTTACGTAAGGTATATTTGGACTCGTGTCGACACACAGATGGTGCATCGACTTTAAAAATCAAAAGAAAGTGTTAACTTTTAAAATTAATACGAAACAACACAAAACAGCTGTTTCACTATACGGCAATATAAATATTAAATATATCTCTAAAAGAAATAAAATTATCAGACTTTATGCTCTTTGGCATCTATCATGCTCTTATCAAATTTATTCTACTAACGCATCTTAATATTAATGAATATGTATATAATATCACTATCTCTAAGCTTTTTTTATCAAAGTTAAAATATTAACTTTTAATATCACGTAAAATATATGTTCGTTTGGAAGAGCTACATATGAAATATATATCAATATATAATAAAGTAAGTATCACAATAAAAGTAAATATCAAAATATTATTATTACTTTATAATCAAGAACTTGGTTTATCACGCTTTTATAATAAATTTTATTAGTATTCGAATTATTTTTCCTGCTTATTAACTGTCTCTATCTTTTACTTTTCAGCACATCGCCAACCTTTGTTTACGTCTGGGTCTCTATCTGCGCTGCGTCGCTGTCATCCTTAGGGATCGTAAGATCCGGATCAAAGCTCGGATCATTATTGTCTGTATCATTTTCGGTAATGGGAGTGGAGGAACGGGTTTTTAGGTCAATGCTTTTGACCTCCGCCTTGGTTTTCACAGGTTCTTTCACCGGCGTTGCCTCACGTCTCGCTGTCATCTGGGCCGCTGGTTTACCACGCAACAAAAGATCCAAGGGTGTCGATGCAACCGGCTGGACTTTAGACGTCGGTTGCAATGTTTCGTCGAGAGGATGACATATAGTCAGGTTTTCAATAGTGACGGCGGAAAGGATTATATATTATAATATACGCTATGTCGCGCGAATAAGTGTCATATTGTCTATAGAGGAGGATGTTTCAATGCTATGCTCACCGATATTACGTCTCTATTGGTTCTCTATATATACAGAATATCCCATAATATGTTTTTGACGTAGAACTACGTCTTTGTCGACAGTAAGGGGGGGGGGTAAATAACAACCACGCACAATATGATGTCTTCCCTTGCCATATATGTATCATTCGTACAATTATTTTCTATCTGAAATATCGAGATTACCGTCTGACATTGCGACCGCGCGCTTCGGCAACGAGTTTGGGAGCGATCCGACGAGCATGCCCGCCGGAAAACAGACCGATTGAGGGGATGAAGGCGACGGCCGGTAACACGAGACATCCAAACCGTAGCAATTTGCAGAAGCGGGGGGCCGGAGGATCATTCCCCGTACCCGGTACACGGATTCATGGTGTCGGAATTACCGACGGAGCGAAGGTCCCGAAAAGGGCACCTCCTTCGGAAGCGAGGACACCCATGGGATTGGGCGAGACCTGGGACACCTGCCCAAGGGGTCGGCGTCATCCTCGTACGAAGTTCCCGGAAAAATCGACTTTCCCAGGAACAGAGGGGCGCAACCGTCTCCCGAAAACCCGGGATACCTTTCCAGAAGGTTGGCGTCATGATCCGGTGAAATCCCCGGGAAACACATCTCCAGGGAAAGAGGGGTCCAATCGTCTCACAAGGACCGGGGAAACCTCCCCAGAGAGTCGGCGTCATTGTCCGACGAGATCCCCGGGAAATATGTCTTCGCCAGGAACGAAGGTATCTATCTATCTCGCCAGGACCTGGGACACCTTCCCAGGGGGTCGGCGTCGTGATCGGATGAGTTCCCCGAGAAACGCATTTTCCCCGGGAACAAAGGACGGGATCCGTCTCAGAAAGTCCTGGGACACCCGCCCAGAGGGTCGACGTCGTCGTCCGACGAGATCCCCGGGAAACGCACCATCTCCAGGAACAAAGGCGTGGAGAGGTATTATGAGCCCCCCATAAACGCAGCCAAGGGATCGGCGTCAACGGCCGACGACCAAGATGTCACCCGGACATCCTCTCCAGGGAAATCACCCGGAATCATCATCAAGGGGATCTCCAAGAAGGTGCGCAGGGGTCGGCGTCATCGGCGTCGAAAAATTCCCAAAAGTGAAAACCTGGTGCAGCGGTGCCAACGCGAAAAGGTTCTCGCACTGCGATGCGCGTGGAAATTTCCACGCGAACCTTCGGGAACGGGCGTAAAGCGAAAGTGCGCAAAAGGTCACGCGAGGGGTTCGCGAGTATCAAGTTGTTTTTGCGTGATCGCGCTAGATGTACAGTGGGGAGCATTAATGAGTTCCGTTACCCGGTGAGCTACGGTGCAGAGCGGTGCAGGCGAGCGCGCTACGTTACCGTCACGGTCGATAAAAGGTTCAAATACAGAACCGCGAACGCGTAAAAATAGTCAGTCACGCTGTATTGCTCGCGCGTGCATTTGATTAAAAAAACATTTTTAATACAATCTGATACACACAATTAATACGTATTACATACAATATAACAATCATAGGTGATTATGTAATTATAATTGTATTGTGCATCTGCAACTATTATTCCACCGACTAAGTATGTGTTTACTGGAATAATATATAATTATAGATCATATGATAATTATAATTACAATAATTACCTATAATTATTCTACTGCATATGAAAAATTATTTCGCGATGTTTTATAATTTTTACGATGTCGTATTATTTTCAGTATCTTATTTATACCCAGGTAGCAAGCACTTGTCATTTTGACGTCTCTTGACGTCAATTGATGTCAAAATGACGAGTGCTTGCTACCTGGGTAAGTAAATAAAATACTAAAATTAAAAACTAAGTAATGTTACGGCCGATATTCCGAGCAATATTAAAGTATTAATAAAAAGCTAGATATATATACATTTTGAATTATAATTATCGAGTCAACGTTTCAACCTACTTGGTCTTCTTCAGGGCATTACATTCAAACTTACAAGTAATATAAATAAAAATAATTATAACTGTTAGAGTTCACATTATCAACACTGAAAATTATAGTCATCGCCGATGGAACGATTACGACACGCAAAAGAAATAAGATCAAAGCCAACTTCGAATTAAACGCCGTTACAGGCTACATAATTACAATAATTGTTACCGATTACAATAAATCTTGATCTGAGTTACAGCTGACGGAGATGCTAATTTCGTGCATTTTCTGTATATTTTAAAAGGGGCAGTCCCCTCTGTATGATCCTAGTATCAGCCATGCTCAACGTCGGAAATTGTCATGTCCGATATTAAATGGAAGTAGAGATCGGTGTTGCGCCAAGAACCTTTTAAAATATACAGAAAATGCACGAAATTAGCACCTCCGTCAGCTGTAACTCAGATCAGGATTTATTGTAATCGGTAACAATTATTGTAATTATGTGGCCTGTGACGGCGTTTAATTCAAAGTTGGCTTTGATCTTATTTGTTGCTAATTTGTTGCTCGCAACACAAGTGTAAATAACAGCGGAAAACCTCAGCGTGCGGATAGTCATAAGAGTATAAAGTATCAGGAAAGAATTTGTTGCTTTCGATATACTACCTTGATCAAAAAGTTCCCGGAATTTATTTAGAAAATGCAAAATACAAGTTTATTCATCAATATTAATATTGTCCCCTTTAAAGTACTCCCCATTGACTGCAACGCACTTATGCCAGCGCTTGATCCAATCCTCGAAACATTTTTTATACTCGGTGTTCGGTATGGCCATCAGAGCCGTCTTCGATTTTTTCATTAACTTTTCTCGGCTGCTAAAACGCGTTCCCCGTAGTGGTTTTTTAATTCGATTGAACAGAAAGAAGTCGCAGGGAGCCAAATCAGGTGAATTCGATGGCTGTTGGATGGTATTCGTTCCGTTCTTGGTCAAAAAGTTGCGGATAATGATGGAATTAACGCACCGTAGCACAATGCCTTTATTATCCGCAACTTTTTGACCAAGAACGGAACGAATACCATCCAACAGCCATCGAATTCACCTGATTTGGCTCCCTGCGACTTCTTTCTGTTTAATCGAATCAAAAAACCACTACGGGGAACGCGTTTTAGCATCCGAGAGGAGATAATGAAAAAATCGAAGACGGCTCTGATGGCCATAGCGAACACCGAGTATAAAAAATGTTTCGAGGATTGGATCAAGCGCTGGCATAAGTGCGTTGCAGTCGATGGGGAGTACTTTGAAGGAGACAATATTAATATTGATGAATAAACTTGTATTTTGCATTTTCTAAATAAATTCCGGGACTTTTTGATCAAGGTAGTATTCAAGTTCCGAATTTTTTGCTTGCAAAATAAGTATAAACAATAGCGGAAAACCGCAGCTAGTTACAATTAAGAGTAAAGTATCAAAAAAGAATTTGTTGCTCGTTTAAATTTGCTACTGGCATATTGTCTGATCTTGTTGCTCTCGATATATTCAAGTTCCAAATTTGTTGCTTGCAAAATAAGTATAAACAATAGCGGAAAACCTTAGCGTGTAGCTATAGTTATAAGCGTAAGGTATCAGAAAAGGATTTGCTGCTCGTTTAAATTTGGTACTGACGTATTGTCTGAATTTCATGCTGAGATGTTTTCCGCTATTGTTTATACTTATTTTGCAAGCAACAAATTCGAAACTCGGATATATCAAGAGCAACAAATTCAAACAATACGCCAGTACCAAATTTAAACGAGCAACAAATTCTTTTCTGATACTTTACTCTTGTAACTAGCTGCACGGTGAGGTTTTCCGCTATTGTTTATACTTATTTTGCAAGCAACAAATTCGGAACTTGAATATATCAAGAGCAACAAATTCAGACAATACACCGGTACCAAATTTAAACGAGCAACTAATTCTTTTCTGATACTTTACTCTTGTAACTAGTTGCACGTTGAGGTTTTCCGCTATTGTTTATACTTATTTTGCAAGCAACAAATTCGGAACTCGGATATTTCAAGAGCAACAAATTCAGACAATACACTGGTACCAAATTTAAACAAGCAATACATTTTTTTCTTTACTCTTATACTTTACTCTTATGACTATCCACACGCTGAGGTTTTCCGCTGTTATTTACACTTGTGTTGCGAGCAACAAATTTAAACAAGCAATACATTTTTTTCTAATACTTTACTCTTATGACTATCCACACGCTGAGGTTTTCCGCTGTTA
>NW_020222556.1:0-1463 GCF_003070985.1 Temnothorax curvispinosus
ACCCTCGACAGGGACAATAACATTAGTATCTTACGTGGATCGGCGATGAGTACATCGTGCGCGAAGTTCAGTAATGGGTGCAATATTGAGTATCTTTTTTTTTGCATTGTGTTACTAATTGTAAGTTTACCAGCAGTTACGTTCTTTGTAATTTACAGTTTTTGAAAAATGTAAGGATATCGTTTCTCGCATGTTATGATTTTGTAATGTTCCATTAATTATTTATCTGAGAAATTGAATAAGTTCCATATATGTATATATGTAACTTAAAACTGTTGAGAATTGCAAAGTGTGAAATGTGTCTAGAATAGTTTCTATTTTAACCTTACACCTTTGAATAAGCGACATAAAAGACTGAAACACTATAGTGAATCTTGATGCACAGTGTCGAAACACATTAGCGGAATTAGTTAATAATATTTAATGCGTGCGTTGTCATATCCCTCTAATGTATACATATAATTGGAGCAAGAAGGAAACGCGTTCTATCCTACATTTGTAGCTCTGTCGCCAGACAGGATGTAAGCAATTGATAATTCCATTGCTGGCGGATTTTTTTTATAATCACAGAACATTTTGACGTGAAAAATAAACGTATCGCTGGCGATATATACATATGCGTTTATTGTACTAATTTATGTGTATAAAACATTTACTATTTTCGGAAACAATGATTCGCAAAGTTGTTAGATTATTTTTATTTAAATAACGGATTAGATAAATAAAAATTTTCAATAAGATTAATTTAATATATCTTTACTTCTGGTACAATGTTAATGTTCAATCCAATGTTTCGTATTATTTTTATATATTTTTTTATTTTGAATATGTAATGTTTTATTAAATATACATATAACAGGTGTAGAGTATATGAATTATATACAGTTCTGAAATTTAGTTTTCTAATTTTATGAACGTTGTCTGGCGAATAGAACTGATATATATCCGCCTGATGTTTTCATTAACTGAAATTTATAAAAAATATATAACATTTATAAAATATACATGTAAAATGACACTTTCATCTATTATAAAATATATAAAGTAATGTTGTTATTGTTAAAAAAATATAAAATACGTATGAATGTGTATGTGTAAATATTTTTTAAATATTTCCATTAACAATACATTTATTTAATTTGCGTGTGTGTACCTATATATAATTGATCTTACAACACAATTTTAAAAATACTAGGCATTGAGAGTACAACGCGGTTGTTGGTGTATGAGTAATTATAATAACTATATTTAATTAAATAAATTGAATAAATTAAAAGTTTATAAAGATATACAGATATTTCATCGCTTCAGAGATGTCAAAAAAGGTAAATCAGAATTTTTTCTCATGCACTCTGTTTTAGGCCACATATGAATGTTACCATATCCAGATTGGTTATCGCCACGGGAGAATATATGATTAAATAATAATGAATGAGTAATTTACATTGCAAAACGTCGACAGT
>NW_020222557.1:0-2735 GCF_003070985.1 Temnothorax curvispinosus
AAACTGGTACCGCAAATTTTGAGATATTAAGCTGAATTTTTTTAAATGAAAAATTTTTTTAATTCTTGAATAATAAGTTTAATTTTTTATTAATGGATAATTTTTTAGAGGGTGAAAGCGCGTGAAGCGCGGGCGAATAAAAAGAATAAATGAATTGATATTAGAACAGAAAGGCAGCAAATGTAAAACTAAATCCGGCAGAATTTTTAAACAAAATAGAAAAAGGAGGAACAGAAAGAAAATAAAATAAAAGAAAATGAAAGAGATAATGGCTGGTCAGAGGGTGAAAACGCGCGAAGCGCGAGTAAAGTTAAAGTTTAATAACTTTAATATAGGGGATTACGTTTTTGAAATATTTGACAATATGCTAATCTGCATCTATAATATTATCTATTATTAATTATTTATTAAAAAAGAATTCGAAGATGTAAGATGTTAGAGTTTGAGAAAAAAGACTATCAAATTTGGTGCTCCTAATTAATGGATGAGTTTGGGGAGAGGGGAATAGATTTTGAGCCCGCGCGAAGCGCGGGCAAAAATTCTATTTTAATTATATGTCCTGCTTTTAAAACTCTTTTGCCTTCAATAAATTTTCTCTGCGCAGGATTTGCACCAGCCCAATCACAAATATTTTCCATGGATATTAACATTTTAATAACAGACTATAACACAGCGTTTGAAGTCCACCAAAACTGTGAGCCGATTGGCGCCATATTGGTTAAGCCCCGTCTCCATGTCAGATCCCAATAGTGTGAAGATATTGAGCATTGTTTACAATATAAACCGAATGGCATTTCGAGCATCTATAATGTTAAACAGCTTCACATTACTGGAGTACAAACAACTATAAAGGCTCCCACAGACCGAACGCGTCAAGCGTCAAGCAGCGAGCAGCAACCCAATTGAACCCAATCAGTGAAGTGATATCAGCAGTGGCGTAGAAAATATCGTCTCGCTGATTGGTTACTGCTCGCTGCTTGACGCTTGACGCGTTCGGTCTGTGGAAGCCTTAACTCGTAAGGGCGCAAATAGACGAGCAACTTTGTCGCGCTACAGTGTAACGTGACAGACATAGAGGTTGTAAGGACGTCTAATTGATGTTATGTTCTGTGTGGGATTATAAAAATTTTTCGAATAAAGCAATTTTGTTTAAAACGATCTATATAACGACTTAAGCAAAAGTTTTAAATTATTATTTGTCAAACGTTTTTAATGAGTTTTAATTTTTTTTTTAATAAAACGTATCTATTTCATTACAATTTTATAAAATTTTTTACAGCACTTGTTACACAAATAACTATTGTGTAACAAGTGCTGTAAGATGGAAATTGGACGTGCGGAGTGGACGCACGAGCCGGAGGCGAGTGTTACACACCCTATTTTATGTTGCAAGTGCGCGGAAAGTGGTCTATCACGCACGCGTCGTGTGCGTAATGGGCGGGCCACTTTTCATGCACGTGTGACATAAATAACTATTATGACATACGGTGCAAGAAAATGTAACTTTCAGTAGTTGTTTATGAGATGTCGTTTGTGTTGTTTTTAAATATGAACGGAACGACAAAATATCAATAATAAAAAAGTGTTCATTAAAAACAAAACTTTCATTTAAGTCATTATATGTATATGTATAAATTTTGAACAAAATAATTTTTATTCAAGAAATTTTTGTATGATTCTATTATTTAAAAATATAACTAGTTGTAAGTCTACACTTAAACCTAACACATTATATACATATATTAATATCTTTTAATTTTAAAGACTAGTATATTAAGTAAATATTAAAAAATTCTTTATTAATATTACAAAATCACAGTCAAATAACAATCATGTTTACAATCATGTATAAAGATTTAGAAATATTATTTCATATTTGCCATATACAGGATATCTCATTTTAAAAAATATACTTAAATATATAAAAAAAACATCGCATTTTAGAAAAAAATGTTTTTTAAAAAATTTGATTGCATTTTGTAGACGCATTTAATTTTGCAAAATTGCAAATGTCAAAATTAATATTAATATTCGATTTCTTTCTTTATTCTACGTATAAAAGTATCAAGATAAAATTATATCAAAAAGTAAATACTTCACGAAATATTTTATATTTCATATTAAAAATGTTTTAAGTTTTCAATATGTAGTACCGGGTGTCTGTCTGGCTTTGTCCGGTTATTCAGTGGGCGGTAGTCTCTGCATGCTCTCCACAGGTCCGCTTCACCCACAAGCTCCCAGCCAGCGACCTCTACAGTAATGAAACTTACGATACATGAAAAAAATCTGCTTAATTTGCTCCTTCATAATATGCATGTTTCATAATTTGCTCCATTTTACTTTTTTTATAAATAAATGATAAAGTTAGTAACAATGAAAACGTTAATATAAGCGAAAATCATTAGAATTTGTAGATTCGCAAGGTACAGAAAAATTGCTCCCTTTTCGTTTGAATTTGCTCCACCTTTACAAACTAATTATCTACAGCATTTATTAAGAAAAACGTAAATAATTGCTTTATGCAGTTCGGAGGTTATCAAGAAATTGTGCGCATGCGCAGTACTTAGCGCCTGCGCAACAGAAATCGAGCGCGCCATTTTTTAAATGATTCATTTTTCTTTAATTTGCTTTATACAGTTTGCGAGATATCAATCATTAGAATTTGTACATTCTCAAGGCACAGACAAATTGCTCCATTCTTGTTTCAATTTGCTCCACCTTTAAAAACTAATTAT
>NW_020222558.1:0-3658 GCF_003070985.1 Temnothorax curvispinosus
CTACACACGAAGATTTTTATCTGAAGTCGTGGGAAAGCTGGACACTACGATGCTTTTCTGTGACAACCAAAGTGCTGGACTAATAGCGAAAAATCCAGTTTTCCACGAACGCACCAAGCATATAGACTTGCGACACCATTTTGTGCGGAAAGCAGTTGAAGATGGCAAGGTCCAAATTGGGTATCTTCCAACCGAGGACATGCCTGCTGATGTGCTAACTAAAGGACTCTCAACACCCAAGCACGAAAAATGTATCAAAGACATTGGTTTAAAGAATTAATTTCTCTCCTTTATTATTCTTTTTGTATTGTCACAGGGATTGCCTTTTTACGGGGGAGTGTTGGAAATTATATAAAGGCGGCACTCCTGTGCCATCTATAGTGCTATCTATATCTTACATAATTTTTGCCCTATCAAAAGAATCCCTTCTAGCTATCTCTCTTTCTGTGGTTGTACGCGCCCTGATTACTTATTGTAAAACGAAGATATTATTAAAAAGGGATATATACATTTATACAAAACGCTGCATCATATCTACCCATTTTCCTACACTGACCAAAAGCGTTGGTCGAAATTAATAATGTCTCGATGATTGATCCGAAAAAGTGCTGTGTGAATCCGACAAAGCGAGTTGGCTCACGGTTTTTTCAATGTGCATATCGGTAAAGACGTTATATATTGCTAGTTACTGTCGATTTAAGCTGCTTTAACTGTTATTCTATTCACTGGCGAAATAAATTTATTATTCTGATTTTTAATAATATAAGAGAAATAAGACCGTTTTATGTGACCGTTATACAATCAATCAATATTAAATAAGCCGTGTACGATCCAAGCTTGGATCTTGATCTTAATAGCCTAATAATATTTTTTATGTATAATTACACGTATATTTTTTTCAATCTTAATAAATTGTGCGCTGACTAATTTGTCAGACTTACAACACAGCTCCTGTTGGAGTAGTAAATTTTTTACTATTATTTAAATCAATTTAATTAGAGGAGTGTGAGGGGATTTTATTAATCCAATAAGAGCTGTGTTGTAAGTCTGACAAGTTAATCGGCGCGTATTATAGTTGATTAAAGTTGGAAAAATATGTAAATATAGTATATAAAAAATATTATTAGGCTACTATAAAATCTAAGCTCAGATCGTAAATGGTTTATTTAATATTAATAATATTTTTGATAAAAAAGCCGCCTAGAACCTAGAATGGAAATATTGGTTTAGTTCTAGTTCAGACTATAGCCACATATACTTCTTCTGAATAAGAAAATTTTAGCTTTTTGCTTTTCAGATACCTAGAACAGCTAGAATTATTTACACCGTCTGTCATTTATGGTGACTAGGATATAACAGAAAAGAAGAGCATTTTTGTTACTTAAAAAATAAAAATAAATTTTTAAAATAAGGTGAAGAGAACATGCAAAGTTTAACGTTATTCACTTTCTTCGTTTCCCTATAAAAAGTTCCTGAAAAATATATATTTTAAAGATCTTTTAAATCAGAATACCTCCGTTAATAATTATTTACATTCTCTTCCTGACAGAATAGATTTTACCACTTCTCAATATAAATATAAATTTATCTTGTTATAGTTTTATTCGATTATTCCGACGTTTTTATATTTGTGATTTAATTAGATTATTGTTTACTTTGTTTATATTATTAGATGATTGTTTAATGTTTCAGTCTAGACTAATGTTTAATGTTTTAGTATGTAAACTTGAACATTAATTATCATGTTTTTTTATATTTATCTTCTTCTATCGTAGTAATCCGTTCCGAAGAAGGCTAAGTACAGTCGAAACGTTAAGCAAATTGTTTATTTAAGAAATTGTTTTTATTTTAATTCAATATCTTTCTGTTGTTGCTCGTGGCCGCTTATAAACATTAATAGCTAATATAAATTTAATAAGAGTAAAAAGAATATTATGAACTACTTTTTTTCTCGATATAGTTAATATGTAATTATTGTTATGCATTTAAATATTAAATTTAAATACTATTATGCTAAAGTAAAGGTTTTTAATGTAAGACTTTTTTTTATATAAGAGTAAATTTGCCAGAACGGAGATTTTTATACATTACATTTACGAATTTTAGTTTTTATGTTTATAAATATATGTTTATATGTTTATAAATATTTATAAATATTTTTTTAATTAATTATAATTGCAATCTTTATATTTAAATATATATATATATATATATATATATATATATTTTTATAAATATAAAAATTAAAATTTGTAAATATAAACGTAAATGTAACGTATAGCGCATCGTCGATTTGCCAATGCGAGACTCGGCATTCGGCGAGACGCGAGGAGCGATACCCGAAATGCATGGCATCGTGGCATAGCCGGCGCGTGCTAAGCAGCTACACCACAGCTCAAGCGAGAAGGAGACAGCAGATCGTATGTCTGCCCTTCTCTCCCCGCTCGAAGCTTGCCGAGTGCCGAGTCAGCCGACTGGCATATCCCCTCCATCTGACAATGAGTAGTTCGGACACGAACCATAGCACGGACACAAACCATGTGTGTACCGTTACCGAGTGTAACGACGTAGTTGACGTCTACTTTCTCAGACGGCGCGTCAGTATACGTCCGCAGGAACGGAATGATCCCGGTGGCCGCTCTCAGGTTTCTCTCTGGTAATATATATTATACAATCTGTATTCCCCTACTTGAGACAAATTATAAACGAAATCTAGTAATAAGTCGTTTTATTTTCGACCCAACTGGCCAATTGAAACAAGATTGCACGACGTTTCGACCGAATTCCGGTCCTTATCAAGTGCTTTAATTTAAGTTACACCGATCCGCATGACAAATTTAATTGCATCGTTGACGTGGTGTCCTGACAACGTCAAGACAAACGCAAAACTAAACAAAAGAGAAAATAATACATTTAACAATAGAAAAACTATACAAAATCGTTACAATATCGCGCTGGTCAAAAACAATAAAATTAATTAACACTGTAAAAATCAGTTAAAAGCTTACAATTCTTATGCGTTCCAAAACAAACGGTGAAATCAAAACGTCACCAGCCATATCGAGGCACAACGTCCGAACAGTAAGACAGTCAAAGTCGAAATGGGTTGTCAAACGTGATCCGCGGATAGCAAACGGCGCTCTGGTGGAAAAACGAGCAGAACCGAATATACAGGGCCGACTAAGGGTGCGTTTCGCTATTCACTCGCAGTACTGGCAGCACTGTAAATCCGTTCCAATATACGCGGCAGTAAGCTGTCAAAGCGTTTTCGTGTTCATGTGACGTCATAGTAAGTGGATTTTGTCGTCAGTAGTAAGTGGATAGGTATGGGGCGTCAAAACAAACCCCCTCCACCGACCCCTCCGGCGCCAGGGGCGTTGCCAGACTGTCTGCCCACGTGACCTCGGAGCTCTCTGATTGGCTGCCGTGTGGGGGGTGGGGGTGAAATGGAGCAATTTGATTGGATACCCCATACCTAGCCAGCGTTCTGATTGGATACCCCATACCTACCCAGCGTTTGATTTGCTCTCCCGCCTAAAGTGTCCAGCGTCTTTTTGGGCCTGCACGTGGCGGACGACGCTGAAGTCACGCGGTAAAATAACGGAAGAACCGACCAGCGCCATTTTGGTGAGAACACGTGGTAGACGACGCTAAGCTC
>NW_020222559.1:0-1289 GCF_003070985.1 Temnothorax curvispinosus
TACAAACAAGTGCCAAATATAATGTTTGATAGTTACAATGGGTGAAATTTTTTCAGTACAGTACGAAAATGTAAAAATCCTATAAAAATTATTACATGCTAAGAAGAAATATAATACTTATTTAAATGTAAAATTATCTAAAAGTGTTTCAGAAAAATAACAATGTGATTAATTTAACATTACAAGAGAGCAGATTTTGTCATATTTCTGAAACACCTAAATCATATGTAATTACAAATATAAATTGCATAATTAGCAATTCCAATTTACTGATCGTTTAGTAAAAATAATCTACATGTTGTTGGTTAAATTTTTTACAACAACACAGAGTCTCGCACGGCCAGCCTTAAGAGGAGCAACCTATAAATATAAAAAGGTTTTAATTTTACAAAATACATTCATAGAATCACAGATTAATAGACAGATAGCCAATGGCCTTTCAAAAGTCGAGACCAGCATTTCCGTGCTTTAATTACCGACACACTTTGCCCCTTACCGACAGACTTTGCCCCTAGGATTGAGTCTGGACTAAATCACATTACAGACTTTGCCCCTGGTGCGAGTCCGGACTAAATATACCCGATTTTACTTACAAACTTTGCCCCTGGTGCGAATCCGGACTAATTTTGCAGTGATGCCAGATTTCAGCAGTGATGTCAGATGCTTGATGCTCGGTCAGCCGAGCCGGCGAGAATCGTGCTAGTTATGGCTTCTTGTTAATATTTCGGCGCTCGAGCGCGCGCGCGCGCACCTAGGTCTTGTCGTACTTATTAATAATTACTTATGACATTTATTGTCATTATATATATATATATATATATATATATATATATATATAGATAATTTTACATATATATATATATATATATAATGACAATAAAGCCGAGACTGAGGATTAATGAATAATTAATACTATTGTTATTATATAATAATAAAGAAAACTTATTTTGTAATTTGAAAATAATTTTTTTTTTATGAGCAAATCGTTAACTTTCCTAAAGTTGTTGGAAAATATGCGAATAATTTTAATGATTGTCAAATAATTTTCCTAGTTTATATTACTACCTAGTTAAATATAGTTTATATTTAGATAAAACAAGAGCCAATACCGAACAACAGGATTCTAAATAATATTATAGTTTAATATTCCGTCAAAATAACTGGGAGCGTTTCGTGCTTTACAGAGACTTTTTCAATCAATCAAATAAATCCCTCTAATAAACTGTAATACATTATCATAATAATATCCCGTTACATAAAAAATCCGTCGAGAGATGAAATCAATTAAC
>NW_020222559.1:1299-2514 GCF_003070985.1 Temnothorax curvispinosus
GTCTCCGTTTTTAAACACTTGTGCGATACTATATTGAAATGCTCTTTGCAGAAGGTGGCCTGACAATGCTTGCAAACAAACGGCAAGAAGTCCAACAATTTGCAGTCTGCCACCGAACATTGTTTGCCAGTCGCCGGAAATTCCATTATAGCGACAAAAGGATATCAATATTATAACTGGATTTAATACTTCGGATACTGTATTTAATTTTTCGGCGTTCAGGAAGAGTGGAAGCGATATTTAGTTGTGCAGTGGCGTCGGAGAATGCAGATGATTGTCGCTGAGAGAGCTTAAAGCCAGATTATTCCACTTCTGCTCCAACTCTTTCAATGTCATGTGCGAGTCGCCGTTGTCGCTCTCGGGATCCGGGAGCTCGGCCACCGGTGTCGAGATGTCGTCGATGGGTAGACGTTCCTTACGCCAGCCCTCGTCGATCACGTCTATCAGCCTGCCGTCTCCGCACACCTGACTGTCCATCCCGCAAACGACAGTCAACACACGTTAGGCTTGAGAAAACATCGTACTTACAATACTATCTTAACAGATTAATGAATATTATGCTGTTTGAATATTATGTACATATATATCTATATCTATGTGGAATTAAACACATTTATGTCATTTGATCGAAGCAAGTCAAATATCTGGACCTTACAGAAGTCAAACTGATCAACTCCACTCTTTGTAAATTTTTTGGTAATTATACAATTTTAGGGGCCTCACCTCAAATATCGATGAAATTTATGCTCAATCGACGCGTTTTTACACGAAACGAAAGAATCTGGCAGAAAAACGTGTCGCCTGTGCCCCGCGACGCGAGATATTAAACGTTAAAGTTGACCGGAATCAATCAAGTTATGATTTCTGTCGAACCGACGAGATCAGACGAGATGTAGTTACCCTGCGTTCCGTAACGGGCGTAACGTGCATATGCGCCGCGCATTTATCTATAGTATACGTAACGTTTACTATAGAAAATGCACGCACATGCGCGTTACGGAACGTGGCCCCAACACTGACCCCGTCTTCCTTTTTTACTGGCAGTGCTGAAAATATATAGTTTGCGTCACGTAACTATAGATTTTCCACATACGCATGTTCAGTACAGTAACCCTACGCGCATGTAAAAGTGCGCGAATTTGAAACGTATGTATACTTAATTTGAGATAAATCCTTCCTCGTACTGGTTACCGAACACTTGGTCTTTATATCCTT
>NW_020222559.1:5514-10014 GCF_003070985.1 Temnothorax curvispinosus
GAGGTGAACATTTTCAACAAATGATTGTGCAACATCCAGTTGTTTTTCTTCACTAGTCGCTGATACTGGTCGTCCGGAATTTGGCGATTTTTTACGCTACCCGTTTCATCAAAGTGCCTGATCGTTTGCTCCACAGTGGATTTTGAAATGGCTGTGTTTTCGTCGCGAAAAGTTTCATTAAAAACCTGCCTAACTTTATTGTAAGATCTTTGACGATCACCCCATCCCCTCATCATGAGAAGAGATATTCTCTTTTGTTCTGAAAGATAAGCCATCGTATACGTAAAAAAAAAAAAACAATTGCGTCGGCGGTGTTTATCTTCGGATCTTTCGGTCCGTTCTTGATCTCTTTTGCGTGCAATGACGAAGCTGTGTGAAAGATAAAAACGGTAGCGAATTGCTCTTGTCTTCACCTATTTCGAAGATTGCTACTCCGGTAAAGATTTATGCGGTGTCAAACAGCTAAACACAGCTTCGTCATTGCCTACAAAACAGATCAAGAACAGACAGAAAGATCCGAAGATAAACACCGCCGACGCAATTGTTTTTTTTTTCCACGTATACGATGGCTTATCTTTCATGGCAACTTTATGAACGCATATAAATCTCTATTATCATTAAATCTATTATTAATAATGGTCAAAAAGACTGATATATGTATATGATTCATATAAATTACTAACTATTTCGTGAATAATTTTTCTATTCAATGAACCCAAAGCATATAAATGAGTTAAAAAACGAAGTGTTGCGTTAAACACTTTTTCTTTGAAAGTCTCAATGTTCATGTTTTTTTGCTTCTAAAATATCAGAGTCTTCACTGTTTTCTAATATATTATTTTCCAGTAAATATGTTATTTACATCTGGCAAAGTTACGTTATATGGAACTTTATTTTTATTACACACACTTATACTATTTATAACACTTTTATTTGTAATTTGCAATACATTTTCTAAATTATGATCACGTACAATGTGTCTTTTTAATGAGTATACATGAGCGTATTTTGCGTAACAATTTGGAAAATTACATTGAACCTCTGAATTTAAAAGTGTTTTATGCATTAATGTAATGTGTGACATTAAAGTATCTAAAGTATGAAAAGAGTTATTACAGTGCCAGACTAGAGTCAAGCTCAACAGGGTCTTCTTTCCCCGCTAATTTTTTTAAGCCCGTTCCCTTGGCAGTGATTTCGCTAGATAGTAGATAGGGACAGTGGGAATCTCGTTAATCCATTCATGCGCGTCACTAATTAGATGACGAGGCATTTGGCTATTTGCATCACGTCTTTCGGCGCGTCTTACCGCTTAGTGTCAGTACGGTTCCTGCTAACAACAGGCCCTGGCTAAACGATCCTGCAGGAATGAATTGGATCGGCCTTCTGCGCAACAGGTTACCCAAACAATAACTTTTGACCCCAAGTCCAATCTACTCCGCCCTATCCAGCTAACCACAGCCCCTGAGAGACCAACACCTCTTCAGCAGGGCACCGGAGCATCGCTAAAATATTGGGAGTGTAAGGCTCCCAACAGATAAACTCTCCGGTGTGGGCACCCCCGCCGCCCTCAGTACTCGTGTCGAGCGCCTCTTGGCTCACGTGTGACGAGTCGCCGCCGTGAGTGTCCCACGCCCCACTTTTTACATATTGCATGATAATCAAATCTATCCGTAAAATAATCGCTTAAATTGGTAGGTAATGTAATGGCACTGTCATAAATATTGTGTTGTGCAAGGTGGGTTCTATATGTATTCGCAACACTACTTATACATTTAGTATCTATTTCAAGAATTTTGTTGCAACGTGTACACTTTTTTAACTTTATCTTCGTATTCTCTGATGGAATTGGTTCGAATAAACCGTGCATCTTCTGAAGTGTGATTAATTTTCGCAGATTTCCACGCTCCATTATATTGATTCGTCTTATACGACAGACACTTCGTTACTAACTACATGTGAAATTACCTCAACACGCGTTTGAAATAACTGCTCAGAAAGGTCGAAAAGAGAAGCACGGTTTATTTACTGGGACAAAGGCAAATCGTGCGAATTGGCTCTCATTTGCCTTTGTTAGTTTATTTATTGTTATCGAGAGCTTTATCATTGATAATAAATATGTTATTTAAATTTTTCTGACTGCCAGATCGTACCCAGCGAGAAATGACCGGAAACATTCGGGTGAAATAAAGAAATATTGAAGATAAAAGAAAGAAAATTCTGATCGGAATCTATTTTGAATATAAAAGTTCTGTAATACGTACTCTGCAGTGCCCAAAGTTGGATTTCACGATATGTATTAGAACTGCGCGGTACGTTGAGTTCTTTCCAACATCTAATCGACAAAAAGCAAGTACTTATATCTTGTAACCATCAAATTATAACATTTGATTGTGATTGCTTTTATGCATAAAATATGCTAGATCAATTTTACATTTCTCAAGTATAAAAAACACGATTTAATATTTCTCGGTTATTTATGCGGTTTCGCACAGAGTGAATGAATTATTGAAAATTTACCGAATATAATAATTATATATACAAATCTTGTGTAATATTCGTTTTACCACGTGTGCTCGCGATACGTATCAAAATATATTCGACAAACGTTTCTTCATTGCACATTTTCTCCTCGTCGATGATTTATAAAAAATGGTAAAAATCTTAAAAGCGCACGAATAACCGAGGAACATTTGTGCGTCTCAACGTAACCACCTGCAGGTAATCGAGAATTATTCTCTGTCATCAGGTGCAGGCGGTCGCGACATTTGTTGGGCGGCATCGATCAGTTTTCATAAGTCAATTTTAATGGTTTCAGTTTTTCGTCAAATGCACGATAATCATTCTTCCGCCACGCTTCCGATGCTACATTTGTAGCATCTCGTATGTTACTTAGCCATTGCGAGACTTCCTGCGAGATTTCTTGTTGTTGTGCTGTTATTGTGCACGCTGGCTGTTGTCTCTGCGAGATTAATTTTGAATTAATTGATTAAATAATCCGTACCGGACGCCGGCTCAAGGCGGACAGGGCGTTCTACTTACCGCTGCCGCTGCTTGCTGCGAGCCTGGTTGGAGGCCTCTGGAGGTCTCTGACCCGGAGGCCCCCATGCCCAAAATTGAATTAATGCTGAATTTATGGTCTGCCATTTTTTTGGCTACTTTCCTCTTCAACGTTATCCTCGATAAGACAGGCAGGCAGGAACGTGATACTGCGAGTGTAAAAGTTTTAAGATGTTTATAAACATCGGTGCGAAACCTTGGAGAAACTTTCACATTCGCAGTATCACGCTATTAAAATGTGCCCTGTGCGGACGGCCAGGCAATAACGGAAGAAACGCTGAAGAGGAAACAACTTATGTTTTTCGTTATATATCAAAACGCACGCATACGTGCTGTCACCGTCTTTGCGAACTGTTTTATAATGGGTTTAGAGTGCGCGAAATCGTCCACTATTGCCTCCAACGCAGCAACGGATGATTTAAACTCTCTGGTCGCCTCCCCTCTTGAGTGTGTCGTGAGGTCCAAAGGCTTATTTATGGCAATCTACTAGTTTCACCGTCCGCCGTCGAATCGGATGATTCCATAATGGTTTATGGATTGTTGATAATTTAATAGTATTTTTCAACATTTCGTTTTCGTAGGGAAGCAGTGTGTCTAGTGACAAAGGTGACTCATAACTGCGAGGACTCGGGTTCGAGTCCATCTGATTACATTTGAAATATTTTTGTCTTTCAGAAGAAATACATTAACCTACTAGTTTTCTTCCAGACGTACACTACATATTTTTCAAAAGATTTAGTATTAGTACGAATACTATAAAATTGCATAAGGAGCCTTAAAGAGAAGCGTTTCCTTACCTGTGTAACACGGTTGTCTTTTCGAGCGCTCTGCTATCTTGCCTTCTAATCTTTTTTCACGATGTCAAAAAATTCTTTTTTATCGGTTTTACTTTCTTCTACAATGTTTATGGATAAATCTAAAAATGTTGAAACTTCTACATTGAATATTTTTTTCCAGAAGTGTCTTCTTTTAAGAATATTCGATGCATCTAATTTAATCTGAAGAACTTTTGATATAGGATATTAAAAAAGTTGGAAAATATGTAAAATAAAACTATAAATAAAACTTTCGCGCATCATTTATCGCGCTAATGTTTTTCAGCCAAAGAAATCCAGTGGCAATAAGAGAACGATTGGTGTAATGCCTCAAATGCTTCAGTTCGTTTTTTTTTTCTAAATGTCTGTATAATTTCCGAATATCTTCTACTGATGGAAAGTTAACTTTATGCCTTTTGTGAGCCGACTGTGTTTCTAAGTTAACAGTTGTATTAATACTTGTTCCGATGTCGAAAATTAGTAGTTTTAAAAATTTTTTGAATTGTTTCTTCTTTTTTTCGTTTTCTCTTTTTATACATTCAGTAATAACTCTTTCGTTATCCGGAATTGTCAAGTTTTTCAATATTCTATATAGGGGAATTGTTTGTGCGTTCAGTCACTTCCGTTC
>NW_020222560.1:0-1996 GCF_003070985.1 Temnothorax curvispinosus
CAAATATTTTTACTTCGCCAGTGAATAGTGAAATTACAAAAATCCTTGCTGCGACCAAACTGGCTAATATTTATTTAACTTGTTAAATAAATATTAGCTTGTTAAATAAATATTAGCCAGTTTGGTCGCAGCAAAGGATTTTTGTAATTTCAAGTTACTTCGTTCGGAGATTTTTTTAAGCTTGTAAAACGCGTCAGGAGTTGTTTTTACTCGTAAAAGGAAACTTATTGCATTCGAGAACAGAGTTTTGTACTATTTCAAGTTTAACGCAGGCAATGATCTTCGAAACTGAAAAACTTTTATATAGGCGATTGGTCCTCATAATTGGTCTGCTTATATTATTAAAGGTAATACTTATAAAAAATGTACCCGATGTCACGCCATGGAATGTTAATGATACTGAACGTGTAAGTTAAGCGACAAAAAATCAAAACTTACTCCAAGCATAATACACGATTATTGATAACATATATATGCTGAGCGTTAAAATTTTGTTTTTTAATAATTAAGCGTAACTTTCGGACGGATTGTGAAATTTCTTTATATCTACATTTTTATTATGATAATTTGCATATTCTCTTGCTATATCAACAACAAAAATATTTTCAATGTTTCTCAGCTTGTGTCACGATATCGCGCAATTATTACAATCGTTGCAATTATTTTACTAAATAAATGTCACACGCATGTGACATTTAGATGACATTGAAAAACTAGTTTTTTTTTATTAATAGTAACATTTATCTTAATAAAATGGCGAGTATATTAAGAAAGGCCGGAATTAATTTAACTCAAATAAACAGTGTGAAAACGATCGCGCGACGGTAAAATATCTTCTGTTAAAAAACCGAACCAAGAATAAACATTTGTGTAATTGGAACGTAATACATCATCGCCTTATATCATTAATTCATATATAAATCAATTACTGTCCGTGATGTACGCAAAAAAGAGGGGAGAAAACGAAGTATTTACATAACAGGTTTTGCAGGAAACTATTACAATTACGTGTAATGAAGGTGATTAAGATGAAGATAATCACAAAAATAAAGTTACATATACGTGCATTATACTTCGTGACGCGATAAAAATAGAAATTACATTATCTCGGTCAAGAATAGCCTTCGTTGTAGTTTGACATACATAGTGTCTTAAGCATGCACGTTATCGCATTGTCAAATGCAAATTTTGTTTTGCCTCTGTTCTATCTCGTCGCTTATAAAAGCACCTTTCGCGTCAACACTTTTTCAAAACGTCAGAGAAACTGATGCAGAACTCGAATAAAATACAATATTCGGTTTGATTATCCAATTGTCGCACGAGTGTTTATCATTACATAGAGTCGAATAACGCGAGATAAAAAGCTCAAGATGCACTGAAAAACCCATTTGGCTGGAATAACCAAATTTTAGTAGACACACCATAAGTTATTTGTTTCTATATGAGCAAACAAACACTTTTGTTTTAAGAACAAAATAATTAGGTCGCAAAAATATGTACGTAGAACCAAATATTTTGTTCAAAGAACAAAAGATCCAATTCAGCTACAATCTAATACGCGGACTGTTTGTTTGAACGAACAAAGTAAATTATTGTGTTATACGGAGAAAAATAATTTGTTTTGCTACGAATTATCTACGAATCGCAACTAACAACAATAATTTTTGTTTCAAACAACACGAATTTAGATAATATTTGTTAAGGGAACAAAATACTTTCCAAAAAGAAGTTGGTTTCTCTAAACAACCTAATTATTTGCAGGACTCAATTGATTTAATTCAACGAAACAAAATTGCCAACAAAAAAATTTTGGTTCTGTCAATTAATTGGGTCTCTCAGTGTATGGATTTCGCATTCTCATTGCACGATCAAATTTTGAATTGAGGTGAGAGGCAGCAGATCCTGTAATCTTCCCTATTGCAGGAATTATATAGGCGTATTATTCTGCCGACGTGACGGACGGTAAGTACTGAAAGTTTATATTTTCTAATAATAA
>NW_020222561.1:0-4456 GCF_003070985.1 Temnothorax curvispinosus
CCACTGCATTTCACTCGACCAGCTATATGTACTGAGGAGGGTCCAAATCAAGGACCGAAACGTTTACTTTATTATATATATTTTATTCAATTTGTAATATTTTATTACTGTCGCCCGTCCATCGTCGCGAACGAGCTCTCATTTGCCTTGTTTTGTTTATTTATCGTTATTGAGAGCGTTATCTTTGTTATTTTGGCAGAATATACCGTACATCTGATTTATCAATCAAACATTTTTCGAAATTCGTAACGCCAAAATGGACCGTATAGCCTACATCTCACAGCACGAAGCTATAACAGTTTCACAATTTCCACTTAACTTACAGTAATTATTTCTATAAATATTTATAACATAAATTAAAAACAACTTTAATAATATTGATGATAATTATTTACACTTTATTTTAAAATATTTATTATAATCTTTTAGATATTTTTATTTTTCGGACATTATAATATTTACAAAATATTCAACGTATATATTTTCAAAATATTTAAATTTTTTTTATAAATATTTTATAAATATTTTATAAATATTTTGTGCTGTCTGGGAGTTTAGCGCGCTCGGCTGTTCTTTTTCTGACGGGCAGATGCTTGCACGCTTTTTTCACATTTCTGTCACTTGGATCTATACGGCAAATTTAAGCGACATTATACACTTGTGAAATTTTGCTGCAAATATGTTTCAAGAGTCTAACACACTCGACTGCTCTTTTTCTCACGGGCAGATGCTTGCACGTTCTTTTCACGTTTCTGCCGGTCGGATCTGTACGGCAAAAACAACAATTTAAGCGACATACACTTGTGAAATTTTGCTGCAAATATGTTTCAAGCGTCTAGCACACTCGACTGCTCTTTTTCTCACGGGTAGATGCTTGCACGTTCTTTTCACGTTTCTGCCGGTTGGATCTGTACTCAAAAGATACTTCCATATTGTTTTCACATTTCTGCTACATGTTTACTTTTAACAAATAGTATAAAATTTCACAGTAGCTTCTTACAGCAGACTACTGCAATAGTACAGTAAGTACTCGTTCAATCACAGATATTATGCACTTTTGTCGCAATTCTGGACTGATTTCTTGCGCACTTCTTTGGGACGCATCTGAACTAGCAAACTGGTTACCAGGGTTCTATCAGACGATGTTGTCAAACTGTAGCCAGAAATGCGACAGAGCCTGCTGACAGGCAATGTGAGCAGATTGACAGCAGAAACCGCGCAGAGCCTGCACACATACTTGGCTGCAGATTGACAACAAAAATCGAGCAGAGCCTGCGCGCATAACTTGAGAACAGAGTGGCAGCAAAAACCGAACAGATCCTTTCCGTGATAGTTTGCAACGACGCCACTAAGCGACGCATATTAATACGATAACATTCAAATGACACCCAACGATAAAGGAATCATGGTGACATTAAATCGACAAAGAACATTAAAGATTAACACCCTGTTAACACCAAACCAACATCCAACGATGAAGGTTCAATCTCCAATCTACATTAAACATTGAGGCTTAATCCCCAACCTACACTTATATCATTGAGAATAAACTCCCAATATACTCTCATCATTGAAGATTAAATCCACAATTTACCTAAACCTTAATAGTCAACACTCAATCTACACCAAGTGTTGACACTTAACTTTGATAACAAACACTAAACTTACGCCCAAATTTGAGTATTAACTCTCAAATTTGGCCGTAAGCAGTTTAGTGTTAACACTTACATTTAGGTGTTAACCATCAAAGTTGAGTGTACTTTTTTATAAAGGGCGGAAGTAAAAAAAAAGGATAAAATCTCTAAACAATTTGTAAGAACAGATATTCTCTTTTCTATGCATTTCTCTATGCATTTGCATTATTTTCCAAGTCCTTGTCTCGCTGCTCAATCTTCTTTAATTCTATATATAATTCCTCGTTTTCACAACGCTTTATTTTTGCATCCTTTAACCAACTGGCAATATAACTGGCTGCAATTTCTGTATTATATAAGAAATGAACACCTCTATCTGTCATTTCTTTTTTATGCCTCTTCAGAGTAGCTGCAAAATATTAAAAATACATCATTTACATTCTAACTGAATTTCTTGAAGCAAATATGTTGAGCTTTTAATGTGTGAAAACTACATTTATGCTAACTTATCATATTATCATATTTATCATATTTGTATGATATTCCCAACATAAAAATAAATATACAAAATCCATTACACTACAAACAAAAAATGTGCGTAAAATATATTGTTAGCGCACAGTATACTATTATACTTTATACTAGTATCCTTATCAAAATAGAGCGACAATAAAAGAAGCGTATATTATAAAACTTATCAATAACACAGTTTATAAGATGTAATATCTAAAAATTTATTTTTTTTTTATTCTTGCTCCTTTTCTGTTAATTCCCTTTAAATTAAAATTCATTGCGACTTCGTTATTCATCAGCTTGCGCATAATGCAATATACAGAACTCTTCAAATCTTCCCTGCCATGTTCTACTAACAATGAACCCAGGTAGCAAGCACTCGTCATTTTGACGTCATTTTGACGTCAATTGACGTCAATTGACGTCAAAATGACGAGTGCTTGCTACCTGGGAAATCTGTAACACAAAAATATGACACAAGAAAGCAACTACCATGATAAGTATTTCCAAAACATAATAAGAGAGAGGTTAAATATTTTCTTACTATCATCAATTTGTTCTCTTCATCCAATATATATATAGTCTTCCCATTTCCAGAATTCATAGAAGTCAATGGAAGAGTTGGAATGTTAGTAGTAGAGTTCTCAAGTGTTTCGATAGGATGACACGTTGTAGTATAAATTTTTCTAACGGTTACATGAAGCGTATCAATTCGATTTTCGCAAATAACTTATTGCAGTTATTATAGTTTTTATGTCAACTGTAGCTATTTTGTAAACAAAACGAACTATTGTCATAATAGAATAGAAAGGAAAATAAAGCATATTCTGTTGATAACAAAAAATCATACAAACTGTACTATGATTGCCACAATGTAAAGAATTGTTTTTACAGCTTCCTTGTTTAAGACTCGGTAAAAAGGAATTTTCATAACTGAATTATAGAAATAACATATATGTTTAATACATTAAAAATTAGACTAATGAATTTTAAATAAAAAATTATAAATCATCAGTACATATATTTTGTCATTAAGAAAATTATCTTTCGGAGTTATCCCATTTTAAAGACTGTTTTTCAAATATTATCTTCCCGCTCCTCCCGGCTGTGATTTGACGGGTCTCCTGCAATGTGCCGTGATCGGTAAGTGAATGATTATGATTGATCAAGAGACACGGTAGTGTCTCGCGTCAAGTACACGCGGAGCGAGACCGACCGTGACTCTTTTACGCGACGCGACGGGTTGCAAGTACCCGAGATGTTGAGATCTCGATAACGAGTGAACGGATCAAGTTTTAAGTAGGCTTGATCGATAGCTTGGGGTCCAATTAGAGGGGGGTTTCTCTTATAATATTCCGCTACGTGCCCTACAAGCGGAGATATTGCGACGCAAAGTCCAAATGTGAAATTTTTAAGATACTACTTCTACGTCGACCGCTCTCATCTCAATATATTATTATGATTATCAGAGAAACGTCCCTTTCACTTTTTCGACGCTGGCAGCGCAGGTATCGCCAGTTTCGATATCGCGCGCGTATTTCGAAATTAGGTCGATAGACTTATCGGTCAGGAGGAAGATTTCTATTTAGGTAAATTAGGTACATATATAATATATATTGAGTCAACGAAAAAGAAGGTTCTCTACGCTTGGCAGAAAGTGCCGCTAAGGAATTTTTAAGTCGATTCTTATGAATCAAGCTTGAATTCGATGTCTAGGTATCCCAGGTTGCCGATGACAAGGTCCAGATAGTGCGCTTCATAGTTTTCGGTGTCCAGGTGTAATAATACGTTGAATTCGATGTCTACGTGTCCCAGGTTGCCGATGACGAGGTCCACATAGTGCGCTCCGTAGTTTTCGGTGTCTACGTGTATTAATACCTTGAAATTGATGTCTAGGTGTCCCAGGTTGCTTATGACGAGATCCACATAGCGCGCTCTGTAGTTTTCGGTGTCTAGGTGTAATAATACCTGGAATTCTATGTCTACGTATCCCAGGTTGCCGATGACGAGGTCTACATAGTGCGCTTCGTAGTTTTCGGTGTCCAGGTGTAATAATACGTTGAATGCGATGTCTAGGTGTCCCAGATTGCCGATGACGATGTCTAGATAGTGAGCTCCGTAGTTTTCAGTGTCTAGGTGTAATAATACCTCGAATTCTATGTCTACGTGTCCCAGGTTGCCGATGACAAGGTCCACATAGTGCGTAGTACTTACTTCGTAGTTTTTGGTGTCTAGGTGTATTAATAACTTTAAATCTGAATGTAGGACACGTAGATATCGAATTCGAGGTATTAATACACGTAGACACC
>NW_020222562.1:0-3579 GCF_003070985.1 Temnothorax curvispinosus
AGGACATTTGGCATTTTCCAGGACTGTCCTGGAAAAAAATTTAAGTCCTACGGCAGTTTCCAGAACAGTTTTCAAATCTGTTATACAAATGTGAGGGTATATTCCAGGACTGTATATTTTAGAAAACGTAAACAGTCTTGGAACATACCTCTGGACATTCGTATATAAATGAATATACATATGTTAAGCAGTAGCAAAACAGAATAATTAAATTATATTATATTATTTAAATTATTATGTTTATATAATGTAATATTTATTTGTAATTGTTATTTGTATTTATTATTTATATTACAAGTATTATTAATATCTACTATAATACTGTTACGCTCGTCGCGCGTCCGCCGCACTTTGTCACTCACTCACACGCGCGACGCGTATTCCGACTCACTCGCAAGAAAGTAAGGCTCGTTAGTTTTAGGAAAAGGAACTTATTTATTGCAACTTGCCAATACAGAGAGCCCGGGAAAACACGTCCGAACGTGACGAAATTCCAGAGCGAAATGTGACAGACACAATTGTAAACAAGACAACTGTCGCTAAGGACGATTCGCAACTTTGACGGTTCGCAACTCTTGCTACGGGCGACCCGCATGAGCGCACGGCACGGACGTAACAATACATAGTAAATATTGAAAATATTTTTAAAATATCTTTTTTACTGTTTTTTATTTTTTATTTAAATGAAGCAAATGTATTCTTATTTGTTCCGAAAAAAAACCTAATTTGGCAGTTTCCGGGACAATCACAGATTGGTAGATTCAGAGACAGCATATGTTTCCAGAACATTCGACTATAATGACAGGTTCCGTGATATTTTTCTATCCATATCTAATAATGGTTTCCAGTAAATAGACCACCTTATTGAATATATATAGTATTATTAATACATTTATAATATTATTAATCTAATATATATACAGATATTCAATAAAGTAGTCTATGTACTGGAAACTACCATTAGATATGTATAGTAAAATGTCCTGGAACCTGCCGTTATAGTCAAATGTCCTGGAAACTGCTCCTGGACCTACACACACACACACGCACGCATGCACGCACGCACGCACGCACGCACGCACGCACACCTGCGGCAGAAGAGAAACTGCTACCAGGCGCGTCTCCATGAGAATTGGAGAACGCTCGCTGTCCTTGGATGACACTAAGAGACTAAGTCTCTCAGTTGATAAGGTACAGAAGGTAGGAGTTAAATAAAATACGCTCCCGTGAAACAAACTCCCCTATGAAGGGTTCGGTCACTCCATCTGATCGTGCAAGACGATCGTTCCCTGCTGTAACTCACTGGGAGTGTCAGGAACCCGTGTCGATTATTTCCGACGATGCGGGCTACAGCTGATGTGAGCTTGCTCTGCCGAGGTGTAAGTTGCAGCAGTGGATCAGGAGCCAGTCACCTCGGGCCTTGATCAGGAAGTACGCAGTGAGTGATAGATATCGGATCTTCACCGCCCCGAGCGAGTCTAGTCAGTCCGTGTATTCCGGGACTGGCTAAGTGTCGACTAGGCCTCAGAGGACTGGGGTAGGAGTACTATCTCCGAGGGTACACCCGTTCCTAGTTATGACAACCCGCTCCACTCCGTACGATGCGCTGGTAAAACAAAAATAAAAGAATGGAGAAGAATCAGGAAATAAACAAGAATTTTAGTGGGCCCAAGAAGCAGCGATTACAGCAAACGCTGAAATGAAGAGAACGCAAGCGCTGGAACGCCTTAGAAAGCTGACCAGCGAATTGCATGAGTTTGTCAAATCAAAGGTCAACATCCATAAGGAGATAAAGACCAAGACAACCAGTGTAGTTAACGCCCTTCAAAGGTTTAAAACACTGGATGAAGAATGGCAGTCATCTCGACGACTCACTCCCCGTGTTACTCCGGAGAAAAGCAGTCAACCTACTGCTGAGACGGAAGAAGCAATGGACACTGGAGTCGATGGTGACAATGAATCTGTCGCTGGAGACAAAAGCGAAACTGGCACCAAGTCTAATAAGAGAAAGTACCGAACCTCTCCGGACCCAACGGTCAGCCAAGTCACGAAGAGGAAGAACTTGAAGAGGAGCCCACTGCAAAGGGCAACAGTGCAGAGCGGCGAACATAAAAAGACGACTGCTTGGCAGATAGTTCAGTCCAAGAAAGAACTGAAGAAGCAAAGAAAGGAGCAGCTCCCAAAGCAGCCGCCAACGGGACCCCGACCTGAACCCAAGCGAAAGAAACCGCGTAAATGGATCAGACCGGATGCTCTTATTATCCGACCAGCCCAGAAGGAGAAATACGCTGACATCCTGCGGCGAATAAAGATGGACGTCCATGATGACCAGGCCCGCTCGTCTGTAGAAAAGATCCTTAAGACCAAGAGCGGTGACATGCTCATCACCCTTTCGAAGAAGAGCACTGACAAAGGTCAAGCATTGCAGAAGGCCATTGCGGGCATCCTCAAAGAGGACGCTGAAGTAATCTGCAAAGGACCGCAAGAAGTCATCGAGATACGAGACGTGGATGACACGACAACGAAAGAAGACATCCAGACCGCTCTACGAAAAGAAGCTGGGGGAAATTGTGAGATACCACTGGAGGCAATCAAGATCCGTAAGGCCTACAGAGGTACTCAGACTGCTACAGTGACTCTACCAGCGGTTCTAGCTCAGACACTGCTAGGAAGAAACGGCAAAATAAGGATCGGTTGGGTCAACTGCCGAATAAGAGCAACAAAGAGACCGATCCAATGCTTCAAATGCTGGAACTTTGGACATTTTGGTTCCCAGTGTAAAAGTGAAGTGAACCGGTCTAATCTGTGCATCAGATGCGGGCAAGAAGGGCACAAGATCGCTGACTGTAAAAACCCAGCTAAATGCGTACTGTGCATTGAACGTCACGGCGCAGAGAAGGCTGCCCACCATGCAGGCACTCAGATGCCCGGCCTTCCAAGAAGCGCTCCAGAAGATAACGAACACAAGAACATGAAGATATTACAACTCAACCTCAATCATTGTGAGGCTGCGCACGACCTGCTCATGCAGACCGCGCGCGAACTTGAGCTAGACCTAGTACTAATAGCAGAGCCATACAAACACCTGAATACCCAACCTTGGGAATCGGACAGCACCACCAAAGCTGTCATCTGGTCTTGTGGCAAATCTCCTTTCCAGGACGCAATAAATAATAGAGAAGCTGGATTTGTAGCAGCATGGGTAGACGGTATACGTTTCTACAGTTGCTATGCACCGCCAAGTCTCTCTACTGAGCAATTCGCAGATTTCCTTGATCGGCTAATCGAGGATGCAAGACAATATTACCCCGTAGCAATAGCCGGTGACTTCAACTCCTGGGCGATAGACTGGGGTAGCAAGTTGACTAATCCACGGGGAAAGGCACTACTCGAGGCAATGGCCACACTAGATGTTGTCCTTCTTAACACCGGTGAGACACCAACATATTCAAAAGGAGAGGCAAGCTCAATAGTGGATTTTACGTTCGTCAGCAGCAGTCTAACTAGAGGAAGCTTTTCTTGGGAAGTGATAAACACCTATACAGCCAGCGACCACAGCGCAATACTGTGGGAAATATC
>NW_020222563.1:0-1262 GCF_003070985.1 Temnothorax curvispinosus
GATCGCTTTATGCTCGAGGCTAATCACGCGTTTAATATAGACCCTTTATTAATATCCCATTGATAGATTGATCAAAATATTGCGTCATCTCTTAACTTCTTCACTTGGAACTTTCTTAACTTCTGGGCCATCCCAATTGCAGTGGTCGTTCGGGTGATCCATGATAAACTCAGTCTCGCATTAAGCACCCCCATTGCTAACCCCACATTCATCTCTCGATCGATCTATTTTACTCTTGCAGTAACCAAGAGTAATTTCAGCTGCTACATCGACCTATATACGTGCTCAACCACTCGGTTAAAAATTGCCGCGTACTGCAGTTTTTCTGAGTTTTGCTTTGAATATTGATATAGCAACGTGGCATATTTAATTTATTAAAAAATTTCTTCTCTCTGCAATTGTATATAATAAAATTAAAAGTTTTGTGGAAATGATAAATATCTATACATTTGTCATACAATCTGTACGTTGTAAATTCAAAAAATTATCTTAAAAAGAAAAACATATTAGACATATTAATTGAAAATAAATAAAAAAATTGATAAAGAAATTAAAAGTACGAAAGGTGTATGTAAAGAATATATATCTAGAACCTAGCTTTGATTGAAATGATTTTTATTTCGATATGTCATGACCCTCGCGTGGTCATGACCCTGAGTAAGCTCGCGTATATATACATACATTAACTTATACCCTTTTCAACCAAACAACTGTGAAGTAATATTTTTGCTAATTAATTAATTATACGCAAATCAGTGTAGGTGAAGTACTAATTAAATATTTAAAACGGAAAAAAGAATTCGCGAAGATTTATCTCATTTCGAATAATTATATAATTTCTGCAATTTGTAACGATGCACCCCGTGCGCTAAGCATCGTTCCGGCAAACGACCGCCGGATGCCGCCCGACCGACGACCAGTCGGGCGAAGACCAGGGCGCGGGGCGCCCACATTTTAAACGCCTTTCAAAACGCACCGTGTGCGCGGGCCAAGCGCGGCACCGGTGCCTTCCGACGAGCGACGAAGGGAGCCGAGCCGCCCCGAAGACGAGCGCAGCGCCGCGCTTCCCCACCACAGCGCGACGATCGGCGCTCCTAGCAAACCCGCCGCGCCGGGCGGGTATATAAACCGCCGTTCCAAGAAAAAGACACACTTCGGCTAGAAATCCGCTTCCAAGACGAAACCTATTCCCGACTCCTAGAGAACACGCCAACGAGGTCCGGTGCTCCGAGCCTCGACTGAGAGCTCTCAGGTGTTCTCGC
>NW_020222564.1:0-2860 GCF_003070985.1 Temnothorax curvispinosus
TCAGGGCATATAAAACCCGGCACAGGGTTAACCACTAAAAAAGCTATCTATTCGAATAAAATTCAGCCGGATGTTCGATGAGGGAGGGTTTTGTGCAGCCGGCTCTCCTACTATAAATATATAGTATTGATTTTATATATAACTAATTTTATTCTCTCCTATGTATGTAATTTGCATGCACCCATTTATTCCTCTTTCTCTCTCTCTCTCTCTCTCTCTCTCTCTCTTTCTCTCTTTCTCTCTCTCTCTCTCCATCCCTGTCCCTCTCTCTCTTAGTACACTGGGTAGCGTACACTTAGTATGGTAAAATCAGGATTTTTTGGAAGTGTGGTGTTAGGATTCTAGGGTAAATTTGAAGAAAGAAAAACGGTAATGTTATTTAGGACGAGAAACTCTATTTATTATATTTCGTTGATAAAATGTTGGGAAATATAAACGAAAATACATATATAAATGAAATATATTATGATATATTATTTTTTTTATTGTTACTGTCGAAAGTAAATAATATTACATAAAACCAGTAATGCAATTCAACATAGATATACATACACACGCACACGCATACGCAATCGCACATACATATGCATACGCACATACAAATTATTTTTATTATTTTTTCTGTGGGCTCCAGGCCCCGTCCACGATGACGATATCACGGACATGGGACGTCTCCAGGATCATGCTCCGATTACTTTGTACTAACAATAAGAATAATTTTGCATACTTTTTTTATTTTGTGCCTTTATATCATATGTATTTTTCAAGCATATAATAGCAACCTCGCAAAAGATGTCTTTTTTTATTTCAATTTCTGTTTCAAAAAGAATGTTTTTTTTCATATATATTTGTTTGTCATAGTGATTGAGATACGCGAGAACGCGCATAACGTGCAGTTTACGCCGAAGTGGCTGTTCGCGAGCGATATATGTTTCGTCGACGGATGATTAACTAATTATGATTGTATACAGAATACTGGATATTTGCGTAAAGTATCGTTGCCTCGCGAATACAGTCGAAGGACCGTCGAGAAGAGGAAGCTCGCGGTGCTTTCATTTCCCTTCCGAGTGCGCTTCAATCTTTTATCCGTTTTCGCCCTCGTCTTCGTTTCCATTGCCAGTATTATGCGACAGCCGTTACTGCACTCCATGAAGGGTATCATTGCATGATTTGTCGAATAATACATAAGCAAAAGAGATGTCTTTCCTTGTGCTTAGAAATACAAAAAGATTATTTCGAGAATCATAAAGAAATTGTATTCTATTACTGTCTAATCGTTTTTATACATTTATAAGTTTACAAGTATACATATAGGACTTGAAAAGAAAGGAAAAAGGTAATCGTCGCGTTTTTTTTTCACAGAGACGAGCAAACGTGAAACTGTGTTATTCACGTTGCCCGACTAAATCAAACTCGGATGCTACAAGTATCTAGTTTTTATCCAGCGGGACTTATAGGATGCCGCGAATGCTGATATCAAGAATAATTATGATTTATCTTACTTAGTGGAGTACGTACATCTTTTCGGAAACGAAGACGATGACGACGATGACGATCAAACGAACGCTTCCGTTCTTGTCCCAAAATTGTTTTCGTTTTCTCTTGTAGCGAACGTTTCGAGGAATTTGCTTACGACGGTTCGTTAGCATATGTCTCGCGGTAATTAACAATTATACGGAGCCGTCATATTTCCCACAACGCGTAGGGAAAAAATTAAATGGTTTCTAATATGTATTCAGAGAATGTTGATTCATCATATTATTCTTTCGAACTTGCTTTCCTCCTTTTGAAAATTTACACCAAGAGAAACTTTTGTTACATATTACTTTATATTGATTTTTTTTAACATCTCTATTTCTTAAAAAGGAAACGAAAGCCGTAGAAGAAAATTATTAAACTTATCTTTATCGTGTTGGGAATTCATTCAATTTTATCGCTACGTGTCTCAACTTCTCTTGTTCAAAACAAAAAACTAATTTATAGCTTTTGATTTTACATATAATTGCTAAATTTCAGTTTTGTCACATGCGATTTGTGCGAGCTTATTTCGTGGAGCAAATATTTTGTTGCGTTTTCGAGAAAGTGTTTATCCGATCATTAGCGAAGCGACGCTATGCATTTATATTCGATCACGAAAGACTATGCGCAAATTTTTGCATTGTTTGCGGATTTTATAACTTTATTGACGAATATAAGATCTAAGATCTTTCGCATAATTGATTTACGATTAAACTCGCGCTTCATTGAGGCTCAGATGTACACCCGTCTGTATCACGTCAATAAAAATCTGGCAGCAAAACGTGTATATGAATTCATTCGTTTAGCAAAGGATGCGCGTTGACCTTAGAAGCGCACGTTGGAATTTCATTCGGAGGGAAAAAAACTTTGTCGCGTTTTTTTAATATTTCTGATTCTCAAAATAAATTCTTCGTGTATATTTTTTCGTGCTCATAATATTATTTGATACGCGCCCTCATACGCGCCCCCATACGCGCCGCCGTCGGCGTCAAAATGGCCATAACTCATATAGACTCATTATGGCTGCGTTCCGATATTCACTGTCAGTACTGAAAATCTATAGTGTACGTTACGTAAACTATAGATTTTCAGTACTTGCAGTAAATATCGGAACGCAGCCTATATAAACTATAATAAATAGAGTTTCTTGTCCTAATTACATTACCGTTTTTCTTTCTTCAAATATACCCTAGAATCCTAACACCACTCTTCCTGATTTTACCATACTAAGAGTAGCTACCCAGTGTATACTTGTAAGAGAAAGAGAGAGAGAGGGACAGGGATGAGAGAGGGGAAGAGAAAAAGAGAGAGGAATAAATGGGTGCATGCAAATTACATACAT
>NW_020222565.1:0-7020 GCF_003070985.1 Temnothorax curvispinosus
CCTTAAGCAGAAATTGGCAAAAAAATTTTTATTTTTTAATTTTTCGCGAAATTAACAATAACAACAAATTAAATTTTTGTTGAATTAGTAAATTAGTAATAATGACAAAAAGTTACTAATTACATAAAAATTTATAATATTTAGATAAAAGTGAATTACAGATTACTTAAAAAATTGGTAATTTGTCTGCAGAGAAAAATTTTTAGTTCGTGAAAATTAGTATTTAGGTAAAAATGAATTAATTTCTTTTGCAAATTGGTAATTAGTAGAAACAAATTCTTTATTATTAAAATAATTAATAGTTTGTTACAAATAAATTACTACTTATTTGAAAATTAATAATTAGTGAAGAATAATTAATCATTTTTCCAATAACAAATAAATAGTAACAAATAAATAACAAATAAATAGTCTAAGGTAAATTACTTGATTTAAAAATTATTAATTGGTTGAATGTAAATAATTTAATTATTGCAGTTAAAGGTGGTTTAATGTGACAGTTTAGTGAGATTCGTAAATCAAAAGTAAAATTTTTTGCGCGTCAAAAATTTTAAATATTTTAAATATTATTTTCTCTCCAAATCTCGAGATAAATGATTTTAAAGAGTAATGCATGCTGAACACAAATCCAGATAAATTTTTTTATTTTCGTTAATTTCTATTATTTTATGAGCGATTAAACTTAAAATCTGTGTCGGGGCGAAGTCGTCACCAAACCATATCATGGAGGCTTCGGGCGAAAATCAAAGTCAAAGAAGCAGCAGTGGTCGGTTTCTGGCGAGGATAAGGATAATATGTGCTGCGTGTGCTGATAGATGACAGAATAGAGCTGACGAGAAACAGTGCATTTCGTGCGAGCGTAGGGCACATAAGTGTGTGCGCTTTTCTTGTAATTATTTTCCGCCGTCGTGTTTTTAATTAATGTTTCCATTTTTCTATTAAAAAATAATTTATAAAATGTATCCTATCATTTTTCATGATCGGAATTATGAATTTTTATTTAAAATTCAGTCCGAGAATGGAGTGACGACTCCGCCCCGACAATTTTGACTGACATTTCAATTTTGCACCTTTGTCGTTTTCACTCTATACCAGTTGAACAAAGCGACGTAGACCAAAAATGTCCTTATAAATTTTGTAGCCAAGGGTTCACTCTTAAAACGGTATACCACATTTTACTAAAATTATTTGTTTTGTTGTTAAAAATCGGTACCGAAAAAATAGTGACAACTTCGCCCCGGTCTCTCCTACCTATATCTGGACACCTTTATTATTTGTGAATTAAAATTAAAGATAAAAGTATTTTTTCTTGCAGTTTGAAACTTTAGTTATAATATCCAAACGTTTATTTCCATAGAGTAACTGGGGGGAATATGCCAGTGTGGGGAATATGCCACTCGTTATGTTTAACCCTTCGTGTGTAACGTCGGGTCACTCGTGCCCTGGCGAAAGTGACTGTCCCCTGTAGCTCGAAGGGAGGGGGGGCAGGGCCAAACTATACTGAAAAAAATTGTATACTACTAAGCTACTAGCTCCCCACGCGCCGACGGTCTAGTGCGTAAACAGCCGTTGTGAGAGCCAGACGAAATTTTGAAAGTGCACGAGTGACCCGACATTACACGTTACGTTGATTAAAAATAGCAGGTGAGTAAAATGTTTATTTTAATTTAGATGTTTTTTTACTAAAAATTCATGTTCTTTCATTGGAAATTGATAGATTAATCTTAGTTATCGATAAATAATATGTTTTGATTGTGCACATAATAATTTAGCCTCGATATAATTTTTTCATATTTTTGTACTTTTTTATAATTTTGTAATAAATAATTGTGATTGATTACATTTTCATGAATAAAATTGATTAAAAATGAATAAACTGTGTATTTTACTGTAATTTGAACCTATTTACGTACTTTCAAAAAACGTGATTTTGATGCTCAAAACTTAAGCATCCCATTAATTTATACATACTTCTAATATTTTTTTCTTTAAAGTACTATTCTTAAACTTTAATTTCTTTTTTTTTTTTAATATATTAATTTTTGCCAAAGTTACGATTTTTTGAAAAAAATGGTCTATTCTTCACGTTTTTATTTGTTTATATAAATATATTGTTTAAACAAATAAAAAAATCGGCAATATAGCGATTGATCCTTAAAGTAGGATAGTTAATAAGGTAACATGAATTTTTTCAGATTTTTTTAGAACACTTTAAAGTATTTTTTAGGCGTCGGACACGAGTGACCCGACGTTACCCGTTACAGGTGCCGAAAAAGACGTTACACATGAAAAGTTAACAAAGCTACGGCTAGGAGCGTTGTTGTAAATACTGTGAAATTGTTAAAAATATTATATCTGACGTTTTGTCCAAGTTTTACTTACTTCCTGTCAGTATTATAGTTTTTATAGGGTAAGTACAGTATGACAAGTATGATAACGTACGTGCTTTTTAGAATGTTCTTAGTGTTTTAGTGTTTTGAAATTGTAATAAAAATATTCTTTTACATGTTTTTAGACAAGAATGCCCTTCTAAAGTTAAATTACTATACATGTTTGTATAGTATATTACCCCCACATGGGGGTAATATGCCACTTTTGCAACACTTTCGTATTTCTTTCTTTTTAATAGTAAAGAATCAAACTATTTCATTAAAATCATATATAAATAACAAATAAAAGAAGGAAAAAGAATACCAGTATGCAAAGATACCTCAAAAAGAAAGAGAAATAGGAAAAAAAATCATATTTTTCTTAAGTATGGTATATTCCCCCGAGTTACCCTAAATTTATATTTTTTTAAAGGTATCCAGACACAGGTACGTGTCCAGATATTGGTACATTTACCTACTCTTAAGTGTCCGGGTATTGGTACCTTTACCTTACCTGTTTTCAAAATATGTTACACTTTTTTAGGATCTCGCGGTCATGTAAGATAGTGCGTTCAGAAGCGAGAAACGCTGAGAATTTATACGCCCGCACATAAGCCTGCATAACTAGACTTCGTATTACATTCATTTTACGGCTGTTTATTAATTGTCAAGGGAAAGCGATATAGACGTCGGAGTATTTTTGAAGTGTGCTGAAATGATCTGAAGTGTTATTTTATGCAAATCTTTTTATTTAGAAATGGCGCGCAAGAATTCTCGTGTCATTTTTTGCCTCTGACAAGAGGCTCGTTCAATAAGTAATGCAACACTTTTTACTCATTAATGGTTATTTCACTGTGATTTTAAATGCATCATATTTTTCCCCAATTCGTTAGCAAAAACTATTTTTCAACACAATCTCTATTCAATTCTATGGCCTTATGCCATCTTGATGTGAGATCCAGCATGCCCTTGCGCTGATCTATCTCTCAGCCACTTTCTTATTTTGGCTATGGCTTCCTTATTATTGTCATATCTCTTCCCGTAAATTGTATCTTTCAGAGGACCAAAGAGATGAAAATCAGAAGGTGCAAGATAGAGATGAAGTTCCTCTGGACGAGGTTCCTTTGAGTGAAGAACGACAGCCCATCGTACAGCCTGGATCTTACACCTTAATAACATATAATCTTGAATTTTTAACATTTTTCCATTAAAAAAAACTAAATATATTATTTAAATTTTTATTTTTTTATTTTTAGCTTGCGGAAACAATTTCATCGCGAAAAGCAAGAGCTGTGACAGCCTTCTGATGTCCTACATATTCTCGTTCTACTGTTCCTGTAGACGCATTCCACAGTCTTGCAATTCCGTCTGAAGAGGCTGCGTAAAATATCAAATAAAATAAAAAAATAAAATAAAATAAAATATATAAGATATTTATACAACTTTGATTACAAGTTCTTTGACAAATTATAAATCGGAAAGTTTGTCACAAGTTACACAAGTATATATTTACGTGGTCTTATTATTAGGGAAAGAGAATATTTAAAAAGACGAAATGCTCACCGGTGAATATATATTGGGAATCTGCGCTGAACGCCGCATCCCAAACCCAACGCTTTGCCTCGTGCTGAAGTACTTGTACTTCGGAAAAATCTGTTGTTCTCCATACTCGTGCAGTCTGATCAGCCGATGTTGTCACCAACAATCTTAATAAATTAATTTGGATATAAAACTTATTTAGCAAAGGGTATAAAAAAATTGTTGGGAATAGCATATCCTTATTTTTTTGTTAACATTTTAAAGTGGATATACAGAATCTTTTGTATCTTCCGTCAATTTTTCACTTAAATCTAATCAAATCTAAAAGGATACTTCTGATATTTTTTGGTACAACTATTTTAGATTATGATAACGGAAGTGAAAAATCATATAAGTTTATTTTCTTGTGTTATCAACATAAGTTAGTTCCTTCACATCTCAAATAATATAAATTAATAGAATAATATAGAAAGTTTAGCAACAAATTTAGAACTACTGTAGTAGTTCTAAATAGTTACGAGTTTAATATTTAAGAATATGGCATTTTCTCCTGTTTGGTTTTTAATATTTATAGTCCACGAGAATATATGACATCTAATACATATACATTGTATATAATAATAATGTTATATAACGTATATATTATTTTTTTTTAATGATGGAAAAATACTTATTATAAAAATAAGAAAATACTCACGTAGAATCAGGACTGAATTTGCAACGAAGGGCATAACGTTTATGAGCTAGAAGTTTGTGACGAGGATTAAGTTTTGTAGGTTCTTCTCCAACGCCTCCTGAAAGCGTCCAAATATAGCAGTGTCCTTTATTATTTACTGCAGCCATGTAAGTGCCATCCTGATCTATTGTAATATCCTGAATCGAAGATTCAGCTTCAGGAATCTGATATTTAAATAGAAAAAATTATATTAATATTAAAAAATTATATTAAGATTATTCTAATATTACATCTATGATTTTCATCTCTCTTGATAAATTTTGTATTTATATAAATCATATATATTATTACACAAATATTTTAATACATATATGTAATAGAAAATAAAATAATAAAATAAAGAGAATTGTCAAAATTTTATCTCTTCGAAAGTTCTTCATGACTTTAGATCCTGAAAACAAATGTAAAATTTTCAAATATAAAAAAGATAACATACTAATTGCTCATTGTGATCAGAACGAAGGTCCCATAAATGTATGACTCCACTTTGATCACCAACAATTAGTTCTGCTTGATTGGGATGTAAACATACACAATTTACAGGTGCAGTCACTTGAAATATTCTTTGGCACTGAAAGCTGCTAGATCTATCAATAAAAATTAGTATTATTAAGTTAAAAATATAAATAATTCTTATTATTCTCTCTTATTATAAATAATTCTTCTTTCAGTAAATAATTTACCTCAAATCCCATACTCTTGCAGAACAATCTTCTCCTCCTGTATACATCCACTTTCCTTCTTCCTATTTACAAGAAATAATTATATAAACATTATTGTAAACTTTTATTTACAAACATATATACATATATGTTTGTAAAAGAATATCCTACATATAACAGTATGTAATATTGACATAAAACCTGAAAGCCTAAACTGGTAATATTTTTCGACACTCCTTCATAGTTGATGACTGGATTGGGATTATTTGAAGCTAGGTCATACATCCGTATATGCTGATATCCAGCAGCAGCTACAACATACTTGTCTGGTGTAATATCTAATGCATTGACTTGCTGTAAAACTCGTTAAGAAAATTCAAAAAATACCTCAAAAAGTTTCTCACTTATAATTGCAACATATATACAATTTTAAACAGAATAAATCACATTTACTTCGCCAGTCAAATAATAAACAGCAATGGAAATATTAATCGACTCTACTGGCCAATTATAATTGTCAAGACAATACGACCATGATTTGGTACGATTATCGTCAAGACGCATTTTAACCAAAAATTTGGTTCGAAGGATACAGAATCCGTGTGTTGGCACGTACGTTGACAGACACCCGTATGCGGTTGCCATATTTTAATAGTATGGTCATAACCTCCCGTAACAAAAATCACTTGTTCGTTGCTAATCACACAGTCGAGAGTCATCCTCAATTAATGATCTCTCAAAATTAAATTATTAATTATTATTAATAATTATTTATTATTATTAATTTATTTCAGACAAAATTCATTATTATAATAAAATTATAATATTGATATATACTGAAATGTTTACACTTTCACACACCAAACTATAAATATTTCTTTCTCTCTTCTTGGATTTCTTCTTCCTTTTCTTCGTCTTTATACTTGTTTCCTCTTCGGAGAACTTCTTTGAATCTTTCTGATTCTTTCTTCTTTAAGGGTGCCATTACATGGACATGGAGCGCGGAAACGCGGAAACGCGGAAACGCGGAAGACAAAGTTTACTAGATTTCCGTCGATCCGTTCCGTCTGTTAAATGCCTTAGGGTGCTGTCACATGGCAGTCAGAAATTCGGAAAACGGAATCTCGGAAAAGTAACGGAGAGGGGGTCAACCAATCAGAGTCAGCTCGATTGGTGCGATTTTTCAAGGGCCGGGCTCCCCATGGAACGACTTTTACGGACAACTAAATGGCATTCTAACCTTAACATATTTTTAAATTAAAGAAATTTCTATATAATTTTAGAGTATAATAAAAAATACGTCGAAGCTTTATTTTTTAATAGACTCTACTACTACGGTAAGTATCTTTTTTCTTCTAAAACAATAAAAATAATTTTTTCAATTTTTACTTATTCCGGAAATATCAGTCCATGGGGAGCCCAGTCACAAAAATTTCGGACTGGCAAGTCCGCAATTTTTGCATGTCTGACAGTATGTATGTACATTAACTATTTATGTATTAAAAATTTGTGTATTTATATTATTTTGTAGAGATAGAGATCATGAAATGGAAAAAAATTAAAATACTTTTAAGAAGTTATTAAATGCATTTAATAACTTCTGACCCCCTTTCCGTTACTTTTCCGAGATTCCGTTTTCCGAATTTCTGACTGCCATGTGACAGCACCTTTAAGGTGAATAAATTTCATGAGCAGTGAAAAGCAGCAGCAGGTC
>NW_020222566.1:0-1388 GCF_003070985.1 Temnothorax curvispinosus
CGGTAGTGACAAAATAAAATGCCACAAGCGTGTATTCGGACGGTACTAATTATAATAAAAATCAAATGCGTCTGTTCTGACGATACTGAAAAAAATAAAATGTCAGAAACGTCTATTCAGACTGTTGATTATAATAAAAATCAGATGCGTCTGTTCTGACGGTAGTGACAAAATAAAATGCCACAAACGTTTATTCGAATGGTACTGATTATAATATAAATCAGATGCGTCTGTTCTGACGGTACTAACAAAGTAAAATGTCAGAAGCGTCTACTGTTATGATGGTACTGATTATTAAAAATGTATTATTTCAAAATTAAAATCGGAGAGACAAACATAAATATGTATATTGGGTGCGTTCTCACGAGAATAGGCGTTGGAGGGGCCTATTCTGTAATCCATCTATAATATAATAAAAATCAGAAGCGTCTGTTGTGACGGCATTGATTATTACAAATGTACTTTTTGTACATTACAATCGGAGAGACGGAAGAAAATATATTGGGTGCGTTCTCACGGGAATGGGCGTTGGAGGGGCCCATTCTATAGTATCAATAATCAAAATCACATAATTTAGATCCTTTTTGTTACATTTGAAAAAAAATGTGCTGTGCATGTATTTGTCACTTGATTATTATAAATATATAAACAGTACGTACAAGATGGACAAAATAAAGCGTAACAAATTTTTATCCTCACGACTTATTTGCAGAGAAATATGTTTCAAACAAAAGTTGTTTGCTTTGAAGGGGGACACATGATTCCGATGTGAGTTGTGTCGTAGATGTCGTCATTCTAAAAAAATAAAAAACTAATTTTTTATGAAACTTGATTTTTTTTCTTCACATAAAAGTTGTATATCTTGTCGAGACATTTTCGAAATACTATAATAAAGCTCTCTTTTATTAGAATGTCCTGAGATATCTTAAATTTTGTCATATTTTTTATAAAAAATGTAATGTCTCGTAGAATATTCACTTTTCGATAATTGTACCTTCATACTTTTATACATAGAATAACGAAATGAAGCAAATAATATTATTTTTGAAATTTACAATTTTGCAAAATGAAGCAAATAATAATATTATTTTTGAAATGTATAATTTTGCAAAATTGAATGCATGAACGAAATGCAATCAAGTTTTTAAAAATAATTTTTGCCCTTTTTTCAACAAAATCGATTCTTTTTATTCTATGTAGAAAAATATCAAGGTAAAATCCTTGAAAAACGAAGACTTTATGAGATATTTCATATAAAAATTTTATTCAAAGATTTCATATAAAGATTTTATAATAAAAATATCATGACAAAATTTTAAATATCTTAGAAACGAAAGCTTTATTTTAGTAAAACTTCTCGATGACATGTATAACTTTTATCAGACAAA
>NW_020222567.1:0-1656 GCF_003070985.1 Temnothorax curvispinosus
GCCGCGCCTCCGCCCGCGAATCCGTAAGGCCACCGGGCCTCCGTGTTCGCCCGCGAATCCGTCTCGGCTAGTTGTGAACTTGTCTACTCGTCCGCGGGTCTGCCCCGCATCGACCCTAACACGTACACTGCGGCTCAGCGGAGCAATACACACACACACGCACCTACACGTACGCCCTCCATCATTTTTGTATCACTTAGTTAGTAAGAATAAAGACTATTTAGTAAAACCAACCAGTGTCTCCACGTTTTCTCACCCTGGCCTGGCGTTGCGTGGTGCGGCGGCCCGTAGTACAATCCCCGTCCGGGCCCACAGGTCGACGCCGATGAGTACGGCGCCCTGTAGCGATGGCATGATTAGGAAGTCGTGCCTGAGCACCTTCCGGCCAATCTTCACCGGGAGCGTCATGGTCCCGGGTATCGTGGTTGAACCTCCGTCCGCCAGGTGGACGGAATTCGTCCCCTGTCGGATCGGGAATCCGAGGCTCTCTGCGTAGCAGGCGGTATCCGTATTGATGAAGGACACCTTGGAGCCGGTGTCAATCAACGCTCGCATAGCGCGGTGTCGTATGCGAACGGAGATATGCGGCCGCGGGTAATAGGTTACTCCGACGGCGGCGGGGTCCGGGAGGCGGCGGCTTCGCCCCCGGCCCGCGCGGCGTTTCCCGGTGTCGGGTGACAGTCGCGGGTGAGGACGCCGTCCTTGCCGCATCGTGAGCAAAACTTCTTGGCCGGCCGTTTACAGTCTAGCCGAGTGTGTCCGCGTTGTTTACATCGCCAGCAGCATTCCTCCCGGTTGTATGTGGTACTGGCGACGGCCGGGGTCGCGGCCGGAGCTTTTCGCTCGGCTTTCCGTTCGCGGTTTTGCTCTTCAATAGCTTCATATTCCGCGGCGCGTGCGTGCAGATCTCCCAGGCTGGTAATGTCATCCAGGCGGATGCAGTATTTATACCCGGGGCTCATATTATCATACAGCCGTTCAAGTTGGTCGTCCGCTGAATATCCTCCGGCTCGTCGCATGCTCGTAAGGAGCGCTGTTGCGTACTTGTGAAAGGGCTCTTCCGGTTTTTGAAACCGTCCCTGGATCTCTCGCGACAACTGTGCGCGGTACCGCCGGGGCAAGAACTGATTACGGAAGTCTCTTTGAAAATCGTCCCAGGAATCCCACACCGCTCGGCTATTCCGGTACCAGAGGAGTGTGTCTCCTCGCAGTAGCTCCGGCAACCCTAACAGGAGCTGGTCTCCGGAGTATCCGTATCCCTGGCGTAATTCCTCCACTCGTTCTAGGAACGCGAGTGGGTCTTTTCCGTCGAAGTGACATCCCCACTTCCGGATTTGATCCATGACCTCGGCCGGGTCGGGCGTAGTGGAGTCTATGCTCCGGTGCTCGTCGTCCATCGCAATTTTTCGGTCGTCTTCCCCTGCGGTGTATTCGTACGCCGGGTTAGCGATCACGAAATCGCGGAGTCTGGCTCGGAGGGTGTCGAGTGTGCCGCTAGGGTCGATCCCTAGTTTCTCTAACTCGGCCGTTACCTCGGCCTTTGATAGTCGATTGATCCAGCTCGTCATGGGCTAGGCGGAGAGAACGAACCAGTGTCTCACGGATCAGGTCCCTGTTCGGGCGCCATGTAACGTTCGCGTTTTCTCGCTCGGAATT
>NW_020222568.1:0-3391 GCF_003070985.1 Temnothorax curvispinosus
ACGAGTCGCCGTCGCTGGTGCCATGCCCCCAGCTACCACGTAATCGCACAAGTCGCTCCGTGCTATTAACGCGTCGCTCATCGGTTGCCCGGAGATCCGGGATTCGGCAGCAGTCGACGCGCCTTAGGAATATACAGCACGTGGTGTGCCATATACCCCGCTCGTATTGGGCACCTTTCACGCACGAGCACGCCGCGCTCGCCTCGCGAAACGCTACCCTGTTCAGTACTACCGGCTGCATCCGTTACCCAGCTGATAGGACCTGGGATTGGGCAGCAGCCCAGCAGTTTTATGGGTAAAGGGCACAGGGTGCACCGTTTACCCGCGCTTGCTTGAATTTCTTCACGTTGACATTCAGAGCACTGGGCAGAAATCACATTGCGTCAACACCCGCGAGGGCTATCGCGCTCGTGATGGGCAGCTAGAGCGGGTAAAACTGAATCGAAAAGTCTTACTGTTTTTAAGTATTTCAATAATTAATAAGAAAATAATTAATAAAGATACGCGAATCCAGATGCGTTTGTGCGACTCGACGAGAAGGAGCACTCCAATGTTTACGTTGCTAGGCCGCGACGAGACATCGGGAGGAATGTTTATAACAAAAATTATTAACTATACATGAGTGACACTCATTGTCATTATTGTTTATAAAGCACTCCTCTCTCATAATATTTCGCTATGCACATAGTAACGTAAACGTTGGGCTGCTCCTTCTCGTCAAATCATGTGGATGCACACTGATTAATTCTCTTATTTTTATTAATTAATTTTTCATTAATTATTGAGAAACTTACAGTACGATAAAGGACGTTTAATTTGATTCAGTTTAATTCGCTCTTCCGGTCCACGAGAAGTGGTCCGCTTATTACCTAACACCCTATATATACATGTTATATAATTTATATAATTGTAAATTTAAATTTATTATATATAAATAAAAATCATTAAAAATGCTAAAAAGATAGAGAAAATTACTTAAGTCATAATAATTAATCTCATATACTATTGTGTATAAGATTTAGATTATGCCTAGTACCTACATTTTCAACTATTTATATATTATAAAATATGCTTCTGCATAGCATAGAAATATATATATTGCTTTTAAAAGTATAAAATAAATAAATAATTAAAATCTTGCAACTGCAGCAAAAAGATTAAGTAAACAAAAATTATAATAAAATAAAAAAAATAAAAACTTAAAAATTAATTAGTAAAAAAACAGATTAAAAAAACAAAATTAAAAACTTAAAAAATTTAATAAAAACAAAAATTATTAATAAAAAACAAAATACAAAAAACAAGAACTTAGAAATAATAATAAAAAAATTAAACAATAAAAAAATTGTTTAAAAAAAAGACTCCCAACTGCTGCCTAAACCAGGTTAAATTAAATGCAAAAAATAACAATTAATAAATAAAAACACTTATAAAAAAAAAATTAAAAACTTCTTTTCTTTGTCAGTGAAATTTAATAAGCGGTATTATTTGACCAAACTGACGCTTCACATTAATTCAATCCTCGACGTTTCGACACTCGTTTTGTGTCTTTATCCAGAGTACGAAGTCATGTTACATAATAATATATCGCAACGAGGAACAAAAGGCGTAGGAACGGAAAATATATACCTATCTCATATTAGTCGCACGTGAATTTCTTGCAGTTTATCACTTTGTCAGATTTCGATGTTGTCTAATTATTAAAATGAAAGAGCCGCGATCCATCCTGAATTAACAATGCGATGTAGCACAGGGTTAAGAGGTAACCGGAACGGAGACATGTGAGAGCAGTCGTTCCAAGTCAGAGGACGGCATCGAACTACTTAAAAATACAGAATACAAGAGTGGGTCGCAGAAGAAAAACAAACAAAGAGAGAAATGTTATGTAGCACTTATAATTCGGTCATATAGCGGATTAAGATTCTCGGTGTCTTTTTGGAGATTGATCGTATTGTTATGTTTTTTTATATAAAACATCTCCGCTATCTCTCTCTTTCTCACATTTTTTTCCCTATGCAAAACTTCGGCAGTGGACCATTTGAAATCGTGCCCATGCATCAATCGGTGTTTGTTGACTACGGAGCGCCTGCTCTCATCTTTTTTAATGTCACTCAGATGCTCCTTCACACGAGTTTCCAAGTGTGTTAATGTTTGTCCTATGTAGGACGTATTACAATCGTTGCAGTCGATATACACCACACCTGTTTCCTTCATGTTGTCCAGTTTGTCCTTGCCACGCCTTATAATTGAGTCGAGTTTTTTAGGAATCGTGTGAAGGACCTCTAAGCCACATCGATTCACAGTATGGCAAATATTCTCGCTTAAACCCTTAACGTAAGGAAACACTATAGTCATTGAGAACCCCGGCGATAATCAAATCTTCAATATCGATTCATCTCTACTGGAAAGCGCGACGAACAATTCACTGCATCAGAAGACAACTCTCGTTGATCGTGAAACTGCTTCAAAAAGTACATCCATGTTTATGGAATGATTTTCTATAGCGCCCGTTGATTTTTATTCAAACGTGAAATCTTTTTTTGTATAGATGAAGATGAAAGGACATTGCAGAGACATTCCACACTCCAATCCACACTCGATGAACCGATGGATCTTCCGTGCCATCTTGACAGCGATCACAACCTCTGCGCTGGGACGGCGAATAGCGACTTGGAGTTCATCGCACAACAGTCGATGGCGTCAGGGCCACAAGCTGTGGATCTCGAAAATGATCTTTCAATAGGTACTACATATGCACATACTGAATGCATAATTCAAAACAATTATGCAACTTTTCTTTAGAATGCATATAAACCATGCATATTTCAGGGGAAAGAAGAGTATCGCGACAGACTCCTAATTCTGACGTTCTCGTGGGAGCATCAGAATATGCCGGACAAAGCAGTTCACAGGCATGCGAAATGATACCGCCTACGACGAGCGGTCACTGTATGCCTCAGAATGTTCCCGTCCCATTTCAAAAAGCCCTTTTCTGGCCATTGCCAACCGAGAAAGATGACAAGAAACGACGCAAAAAAGAAAAAATTCCGACCGTTGTGACTTCTCAAGAGTGGCAGGCATATCATGCTGCGAAAGCATTAGAAAAAATTAAGAAGAACAATGATATCGAAGAAAGAAAGAGAAATCGCGAATTAGCTAGTATTAACAAAAAAAGAGAAGCTGAAGAGAAGAAAAAAAAAGACTCGAAGCTGCTGAAGAAAAGAAACGTATCATCGAAGCTGAAAAAGAAAGAAAACGCTTGGAACGAGAAGAAAAAGCGAGGAAAAGGCAAAGAGCAGTTAAAAAAAAGAAAAGTCAAAGTAAAAAAAGTTAGTTAATATAACTATCCCAGCAAACGCAAAAGGATTAAAAAATATTAAAATTTTTTAAT
>NW_020222569.1:0-2997 GCF_003070985.1 Temnothorax curvispinosus
GTGTGTGTGTGTGTGTGTGTGTGTGTGTGTGTGTGTGTGTGTGTGTGGTGTGTGTGTGTATGTACACTGTTTTTTTATCCAAAAATCTCTCATCTGAATAAGAATAATCAATAATTAAAATCGCAGGTAAATAAAATAATAATGTCCAAGAAATTATGTAACACGTCATAACAAGGAGACAGAATATTTCATTGTCGCGATAAATTACATTTTCAATACATCGTCGTACGTTAGTTTTCCTACAAGATCTCACATTTCTTGTATCGATACTTCCTACATGGCGAACGATAAGCGTCTTTATAATGGGACAAGAAGAATCTGTAAGTTGTGACGCGATGTGAGCATTTTATCGGAAGGAATAAAAATTTGAAAAATTAGAAATTATTGTTTACAAAGAGTATCTTCTTCTCCAAGAATTCTAGCCAGTAACGTTGGCTGGACCACTGTGTAATGATGAAATATCTGATCCGCTACAAAAGCCGGAAGCGGATGTTCGGGAAGCGTATTGAGCGAGTCATCGGTCGGAAACCAAAAGAGAATCGTGCGGAAGGAGCGATGAGTAATCGTGCATGACACGTCTATCAATTTGTATTTTCCTCTTGACGGTCTTGCCGCTTTGCTGACTTCGCATAGGGCAAGCTCTGGAAATATTTCCCGTTCCGTTTCGAGTGGCCGTCCCGCGAAAGTGCAGCCGTGCTCGAGATACAACGAGGATTCGAGTGCGTTTGCGTGTATGAAGGCTTTCGTTACGACGACGTCACAGGAAAAGAAGTCCGTGAAAGGCACTGGTCTTTCATTCAGAAATGGAAAGAGCCTCCTCGTCATTATTTCGATCCGTAAAATGGCTTAGACGCGTGAGATGCGTGTCAACTGAATGCTAATTATAGTCGGTATGTGTGGGAAAAATTCTATTCTTTTAACATCTCGGTCAGGAATTGTACACCAATGAAAGTGTCATCTTTTGCCTCTTTAAAAATTTTTCTCAAAGATTCAAAAGCCAATATTTCAATAATTCATAAAGTATGTCCTTGCCAATTTCTTTTTCGTTTTTCCTTATATATTATTCTGTAATTCCGTGGTTCCTTGCGGAGGAAGGAAGCTATCGATCGTCGAACCCGATTTTCACCTGAACGTTCCATCGAGCATGTCGGGACGACGTGCCAGAGGCAGTTTCCAATTTATGCAGCTAGCGTGTGCTCTTGATAATTTGATAACAAAATTTCATACGCTGATATTTGGTTTTCGAGAAAGTGCGCTGTTAATTACAGTCTGTTAATTAGTAAGTTGCTGCAATATAACATATTTCATTAATGAATAATTACGCGCACGCACGCGCACGCGCACGCACACGCACACGCACACGCACACGCACACACAGACATTTTTTAAAATTGCAATTTTTCGACGTTTTAGAACATTCTGAACACATTCAGAGAAACAAAAAAATTTTTTTTTACGATAACAAAGCTTCCTCTATGAGGAAGCAAAAGAGAGAAAAAGAGAAAAAAAAAGATAGATTGGTGTTGAATATTTGGCAATGATCGGTGAAGGGGTTACCAATTTTTGCCTAAAAAGTGTACAAATCACACACGTAATCTTATATATAAGGTATCATTAAAGGGAGGTTGTTTTAAATTTGGCGAAGATTAGTGAAAGGGTTACCAATTTCTGCCTAAAAAATGTATAGGGTAGACCGAGGCAAATCGGATTACTAATTAGGACAATAAAATAACTCGTTTAAAATAAAACACTAACGAAAATTGTCTTAAAACTTATATTAATCCGATTCGCCTCAATCTACCCTAAGTTATTTAATGAATAACCGATCCTCAAAACCGATCCTCAAAAAATTTAAATTCGACGCTTTCGAACATAAGCAACACATTGGCATCGAAAATTCAAAAAACAATTTTTACTTCGGTCTTTTCTACCCCTATTTCATATATAACTCTTTTAAATTCGGTTGATTAGACTTAGCTTTATATGCGATCAAAATTATGGACCTTTGATCGCGTATAAAGCTGGTCTAATCAACCAATGGCATCGAAAACTCAAAAAACAATTTTTACTTCGGTGTTTTCTACCCTTATTTCATATATAATTCATTTCATAACAACAAGACTTTATATGTTTACAAATACTGCACCAAGCTCTCAGAGGTGTTCGAGAAAGCGATAGACCCCGTGATGCAGGACCTTGGGTATTGTTGTGGCAGAAAATATACATTCAAACCGCAGGTACTGTATTGCTGCCGCAACGACTGTAGGATATCTAAGGATACAAGTTACTTCTCGTATCAAAACAACGATCCAAAAAAAATTGGTCTTTCCGACAGATACATCTTGTCACGGTCTTACATACAGGTCTGGAAACTCCTGTGTTTTTAAGTGGTGGGGGGTGTCACCGTTAGTGAGGCACGTAGACCCCAGTATTGGAGCAAACCTATCGGACGGACGGGAAACTGAGCCGACCGTGACCATGTTCAAATGGTGGTGATCGTGTGTCAAAATTCAAAATCAGTGAAAATCTTTGAAACTTGTATGAGTGAAAGTTAACATAAATTGTAAATACAATGCCAAAAGCGTGCATTGTGCCGAATTGCTGAAAGAAATTTAAGGACAATACAGAAAAATGTTCCGTTTTTAAAGTGCCTCAGGACGAAGAATTGCGTAAAAAATGGGAATCTGCAATTCCCGGCATTGCAGTATTGAAATCGTCGCAACATGTGTGTGAGCGTCATTTTGAGCCAACGTGCATCGTGCGAAAATTAGAGAAGCGTGGTCCAGATGGAAAAATTCTCATTGATGTAAGTGTGAATTATTTAAACAGTTTTGTCGATTGCATTTTCGCATTTGCATAAGGTTATGTATTAATTATATAGAATTATATACAATTATATATAAAATTATATATCAAAGGTATTATATATATCAATGTACAAAGGTATATAATATATATATATATATATATATATATATATATATATATATATATATA
>NW_020222570.1:0-1938 GCF_003070985.1 Temnothorax curvispinosus
ACGATATAATTATGCCTGTTCCACGCGATAAAGCTCAATACATATTAGACAAGTTCAATAACTACCGCATGAAAGGCTTAAGTTTACTATTGAATATAAAAAGGACCGTATGTTGAGTTTTTTAGATTTGCAACTGCATATTATTAATGACACTATTGTAATAGACTGGTACCATAAGGACACATTTTCAGGTAGATATTTATTTTATTATTTGAACCATCCAGAGTGCCACAAAATTGGCACGATATATGGGTTGGTAGACAGAGCTATATACTATTGTCTCACCCCATTTTCCAGTCCAAGAATATAAAACTAGTTATCAATTTAGTAAGAAACAACGGTTATTCTTTAGATCTTATCTTTAAAAGAATCAACTTAAGATTGAACACATTGTTTAATGGTAAACTTAAGCCACGGTACAAGTAATGTAGGTGATAATAACGAGACGGAAGACAGTTTAAGTGAAAAGAGAAGGAAGATCATTGTATTGCCATTTATTAATAACATTTCAGAAAAAACAGCTCATTTTTTGAACAAAAAAGAACACATTATGGGTTACATTGTTCTTAACAAATTGAACAAAGTCATTAAAACACACAAAGATGGCAATGCATTGGTCTTGAATAACAATGTAATTTATAAAATAAATTGTAATGATTGCGATGCTTCTTACGTGGGGCAAACAAAGCGACAACTTAAAACAAGAATCAATAAACACAAAAATAATTATAAACTGGATTCATCAAGACATTCAGTTATCACAGAACATATGCTAAGTTTGAATCATACTTTCAATTGGGACAATCCCGAAATTCTAGATTTTGAAACAAATTATTACAAGCGGCTCATATTAGAAATGATACATATAAGAGAGCAAAAAAATGGCATTAATACAGAATTTCTTGATGGTTTCTATTTTAGTATTTTAAGTGAGCTTGGTAACAACTCATAGGGTTTTATTTATTATTGGAGTGACATCCCTCGTTATCATTCGGTTTGTTGTCATGCGATAATGCTTAGTCACACATGAGATTCGATACAATACGGTTCTCGATACAGCTTAATCCCACAATTATTTTCAGTACGTATATTCTTAATAAATTTATACATTTTTTGGTGTAAGGAACTCGATCGTGAAACATTAATTCTGATTCCATATTTATTAAAATTTTACAGTTCAGACGCTTTCGAATTTTAATTATTGACTCTATGGTGACGTGCAGACTTCGCTAATTGACTCGGTTCATTCCCATTGTCGACTGAGGAATAAATCATGGATCTTCGATTTGGACGGTCTAACAAGGTTTCAAAATGCGTCGATACTACTTTACTGTGTTTAACATTTTCTTGTTCCGCGTCTTCTCATTGTATAATTAAACATAGAACAGCGTTTATACAACAATTTTACCGTATTTATTGGATGTATAAATTTATGTTCTTCGAGTATTATTGGTGTGATTTATTTGATTAATTAGCTGATGAAAGCACAGTGTGCAGAAACGTACCAACATTGTTAATATATTATTTTTGAATTATAATATTCGTTGTTGTTCGTTATTGGCCGTTGTTATCCTTGATTCTTTTAATTATTTTAAATGAAGTACCATCACAAAGTACTGTAACAGATGATCGAAAAAAAAACAGTGGTAGTATTATACCTTAACAAAATCTAAGTAACAAGTGGTAGACGAAATCTTTGTATCTTGAAAAATCTCGAAAAAACCAAAACAGTAGTATCTTCACCTCGAAAAAAAACAAAGTAGTAGTATTATACCTCAAAAAAACCTAAGTAACAAGTGGTGGACGTAATCTTTGTATCTCCAAAAATCTCGAAAAAATCTAAACAGTAGTATCTTCACCTCGAAAAAAAACAAAGTAGTAGTATTATACTTCGAAAAAACCTAAGTAACAAGTGGTGGACGTAATCTTTGTATCTCC
>NW_020222571.1:0-18764 GCF_003070985.1 Temnothorax curvispinosus
TTTTACTAATTGTACAGTTTAAATAATAGTGAATATATTATTGATAATATTAGATTATTTTACATGTTTGTAACGTCCTAAAACTATTTAAATTTTTATTTTTTTTTTATTTTTTTCATATATATAATGCAGTTTTATATTTAAATATAAAATTGAGATGCAACGTAAACTGGCATACTTATTGATAGAACAGATTATAAGGTAGTAAAAATCTAATAGGATAGAATAAAAAACACAGCACAAGAAGATCTTGCTGCGAAATTATGAGATAAATTTACTGGCATGCTGTCGGCATACTGCCAACATTTTGCTATGTAGGGTAAAGCAATTGTGAAGCAACACACAGTAACAGACTACGAAGGTAGAAAACAAAAGGTTTCAAGTTTAAATCCTGATTGGCTCTGTCAATTTTTCCGTTTACCCCTCTGCTGTCCAAAATTTCCTTCCGTATCTTTCCTCCACCCTCACTACACTCCTTGTTTTCTCGTATATTTCTATGATTCTTTTTCCCAACCTCTCACTCACCCCTGGTTTTTTCAGACATCTTCCCAAAACCCTCCTGTCCACTGAATCAAATGCCGCCCTTGGATCTACAAAAGCAGCCACTATCTTCATTTTTCTCTTTAATCGCTTCCCTATCGCATAATTCAGTGTGTAAATGTTGTCCACCACTCCTCTCCTCTTCCTAAACCCTGCTTGGCTTTCTGGAACATCCCCTTCTCCACCATCTCTTCCCTCAATCTATTTGTTGATATCGACGCGTACACTTTGTACGCCGTCGGCATCAGTGTAATCCCTCTATACTCACTCACCTCTTTTGCCCCTCTTTTTCGCTATCGGAACGACTACTCCGTCCTTCCACGCTTCTGGAAAACTCTCTCCTTTTCATACTTTCCCTTAACGCCTTTCTTAAACCACTTCCCCCATAACTCCACATTTCAATTCCTAACTCGTCCTCTCCCGCCGCTTTACCTTTTTTCAGCTTTTTCAGCACTCTCTCTACTTCCTCCCATCCTATCTCCTTCTCTTCCCCTTCCGCTCCCTGCTCTCTCTCTTCTCCTTCTCCTAGCCTTCGCTTGTATTCCGTTCCTTCTAACATCTCCCTAAAGTATTTAACCCATTCCTCTAATGTTATCTTCTTATTAATTTCTACCCTTCTTCTCCTTTCCTTGTTTATTACTTCCCACACCTGCTTCTCTGTTCTCGCCTCTCTTGCCTCTTTCAGCAGATCTCTCTTTTTTCTTCCTTTTTCCTCACACTTTTCCTTATACTTCTTTCTTCTTTTATGATCTTCTTTGTGTTTTCTTCCTCTTTTCCAGTCTCTTAATAATTTTTATATCTCCTCCTTTTTCTTTCTACAGTCCCCATTCCACCATACTCCCTTTTCTTCTGCTTCTCTTTTTATTCTTTTCACTCTTACTTCCATCTTAATTCTTTTTGTCAACTTTTCGACCTCTTTATCTATTGCCCCCCTACCTATTTCTACCTCCTCCGTCCTTCTTCAAAACTCCTCTCTTGCCTCTTCTGACTAATCCGTCTTTTCCACCCACCTCTCTTTCTCCGCTATTGTCCCTCTCCTCTCACCACTACCCCCTTTGTTCAACCGTACTGCTACTGATTGGTGATCCGAATCTACCTCACACCTTACCTGTAATCTTGTCACTATTTTCCAAGCTTTTCTATCTCCTATTGCGTAATTGATCACTGTTTCCTCCCTTTCCCTGTAAAAGTCGCCTCCCCCTCCTCACCTCCCTCCTTTGCTCCGTTCATAATTTTCCACCCTTCCTTTTCCACCCATCTAATCAGCCCTTCCTCTTACCTATTTATTATTTTATTTTTCGATTTTCTTTCAGCTCCCTCTTCTCTATCCTCCAGCGCTCCATTCTCCCCTGTTTTCGCATTGAAATCGCCCCCACTATCTATCTCTCCTCTCTCCCTTCCTCCTCTTTTACCGATTTCATCTTACCCATCATCTTGTCCAAGTTGCGCTTACGTAAACTGTTGCCAATCTCCATTTCTCCTTCTTCCATCTTACTTCTCTAATCATTAAACCCTCTTCCTCCACCCATTCTTCTTCTTTTTCTAACCCTTCTCTGACTTCCATCATTATTCCACCTATTGCTTTTCCTTTTCTTCCAACTCTTTTTTTCTTTGCACCCTGTATACTCCATAACTTCTTTGGCACCCTATTCTTCATCTTCTCCCACTCCTCCCGTTCCAGCCACGTTTCCACCAACCCCGACATTCCACTCTTTTATCCTTTCCCAAAACTCTTCCTGTTTTTCCTTCACTCCTAGTCCAGTCAAATTAGACATTTGAACTCGGAAGTAAAGCGGTATCAATGAAACCTTTTTTAGGGTTGTTGGGGGGATGTAGAAGAGCTTATTTCTGAGTTGTCGGGTCAATCGGACCGATGGGTTTTTAAGGGGGGGAAGGGGAATGAAAAATTTTGTTTTTTCGCAATAACTCGGCGAATTTTGACCGTACATGATTAACTAACCTCTCATTTTGTAGCTCTTTTAAAGCCCTACAATTCATTTCCTGAAGACCCTAACTTAAAATCAATATTTGTCGAGTTCTAGCCGGTAAAAGTGGGAAAAAATTTATTTTGTCGTGGTTTTTTGCGTACACGTTATCGCCGCCTAATGGCTCGTTGCATATAAAACACTCGCTCATGTTACAATTTTTCATTAACTTTATACTCGAAAAGAGAGATAAGCGAAATACGCGCCGAGTCCCGAGCGCACTCGACTTGACGCGCGCCGCCGCGGCGACGATCGGCCACGCGTTAAAAGCACGACTTCCAGAGGCTTTCCTGGACTCAATTTTTAACGAATCTGAACGATTGACCTCTCGTTTTGTAGGTCTCTTCAAGCCCTACAACTTTGTCAGTGGCGGCACATTTCTATCTATTAATGGAAACGAGATAAACGCAAAAAACCGCGACAAAATACATTTTTTTCCACTTTTACCGGCTAGAACTCGACAAATATTGATTTTAAGTTAAGGTCTTCAGGAAATGAATTGTAGGGCTTTAAAAGAGCTACAAAATGAGAGGTTAGTCAATCATGTACGGTCAAAATTCGCCGAGTTATTGCAAAAAAACGAAATTTTTCATTCCCCTTCCCCCCCATCGGTCCGATTGACACGACAACTCAGAAATGAGCTCTTCTACATCCCCCCAACAACCCTAAAAAGGTTTCATTGATACCGCTTCACTTCCGAGCAAAAGCCTTTTTTTGTCTAATTTGACTGGACTATCCCGTTACATTCCAAAAATTTATCTTTAGGCTTTCTTCCTGTTCCTTCCTTTTTTCCTCCCTCTTTAATTCTTTTCTTCCCCCTTCTCTTTTTCTCTCCTTTTTTTCCTCTTTTTCACTCCTTTTTACTTTCCCCACTTTACTCTCTCTGACTCCTTTCCCCCTCCTCCCCTCAGCCTCACCACACTCCCTTTTTTTCTACTTTCCCTCTCCTCCCTCTTCTCTCCACCCTACCCTCCCATCGTTTTTCCTCCCTTCTCACTATCCTCTCTTTTCATTTTTCCGTCTCCCTCTTTTCTACTTTTTCTCTCTTCCTCTGTTCTTTTTTCTCCCCCCTCCTTCTTCTTGTTCCTCTTTCTCATTTTCCCTTCCATCTGTCAGGACTTCTTTTTCCTCATCCCAACTCCACCACTTCCCCTCTGTTGACGATTGTACCGCCAGAACGGCGTTAGTAAGAAGTAGTATTAAGCAATATGGCGAAATAAGGAAGGGTAACGGAATAAAGCTCTGTTTAATTTGACTGGATTTTCTGTGTATCCGTTCCTCAACATAATTTTGGCGCCCAACCAACGTGACACGATCCCATGAGAAATGGGTTGTCGCGAGATAGAGACCGGGAAATAGTGAAAGTGTCCTGTAATCTCGAGGAAAGTAAACGGCGGGACGAACACGTCGTAGCGCAGCAGGACAAGATGGCTACCGACAAGGACATCGAACAGCCACGCAAGTGAACACTCGGTTACGAGAAAAGTGACAAGAGTGCAAGGTTTGCCGGAACGGAGGCGAGATCCGTTAATGACATAGTGCAAGATCGGGGCGGCGATCATCGCGCGTCGAGTGATCCCGCGTATCGTTGAGCTCGCGAAACGGGATTGGAAGTGTCCTCGGTCGGGGGATTTTTTATCGGGAAAGTGCTGTAGCTCGTCGCAGACAGCGAGAGTGAAGCACATCGCACGCCGAGTGTCCGCATCGGGACGCTCGCATCATCATAACCGTCTTCGCACGTTGAAGTCCGCATCGGGATGCTCACGTCATTGTGATTGGCTCGCGCAAATCGAGAGTCGAATCGAGAATCGATCGTGACGCTGGCATAGGGATAACTCGATCACATCGAGATCCGGTCGAAGCGCTCACATAGTAACATTGTCATACAACGGGCGTCCGCATCGGGTCGCTCGGATCGTGGAGAGTCCGATCGAGTCGTCGCAACGGAACGTGTAATCTGAGTATTCGCACTGAAGAATAACCTCGCCACGTTGAGATATCGAGTCGCGAGTGTCCGTGAAAACGTACGTCGCGGGTGCTCGAGGACTATTTCGCAAAGGAAAGATTGAAGCCGCGATCGCGAGAGGCACACGTTGCAAGCGCATGCACGTCGCGAGTGTCGGGAAGCGTTTCGCGGGCGCAGAGACATCTCGTATCTCGTACACGGCGAGATTAGCGAGACGCAAGTGATCCGCGTCGTAAGTGTCGTGGAAACGCATCGCGAGTGGACACGCGTCGCCAGTGAACGGGGCATAGCTCGCTCACGCCGAGAGTCGCACGTCGCGAGTGTCGGGAAGCACCTTGCGGGGCGGAGACAATCGTATCTCGCACACGACGAGATTTGCGCGTCGCGAGTGAACACGCGTCGCCAGTGATCAGGGCATAGCTCGTATAGCTATATCGCGTCTCGCTCACGCCGAAAGGGACACGTCGCGAGTGATACACGTCGGGCGTGTCGTGGAAACGCATCGCAAGTGCGCAGAGGCATTCAAGCCAGCCAACCGGGAAGTAACGTTTCGAGTGCGTAAACGCGTTCATCGCGAGAGATCACAAACGCGTACGTCGCGAGATTCGAGGACTCACATCGAGTACAAAGCAAGAGAACAAAAATGGCAGACGTAAGAAGATTAAAGCAGAATCGAGCTACGATAAAGGGTCAGATGACTCGAATAAATAATACTGTCGATGAAAATACGTCAGTTGCCGAAGCAAAGGTCAAGTCGACGAAAATCGAAAGCTTGTGGGAGGCTTTCCAAGAAGTTCAGAAAAAGATTGACGACGCAAGATTAGAAGGAATCGAAGTCGCCGCAGATGAAGAAGTGCTGCCTACCGCAGAGCAAGAGGCAGAACGACAGATTTTTGAAAATATCTATTTCGAAGCAGCAACGAAGATCCAAATGGTGATCGATACAGCACAAGCCGCTAATCAGGTACAAGCTCAGGTCGCAAGGGCAGAGCCACAAAACGAAGACGGAAGGCGCGGACAGGGCGAACGGCGAATGGAGGTCAAGCTGCCAACGTTGAAACTTCCCGAGTTCAGTGGCAATTACAATGAATGGCTCTTATTTAAGGATGCGTTCACATCATTGATTCATGAGAACGACACACTCACCGAAATACAGAAGTATCAATATCTGCGAAGTTCCGTGACAGGTGAAGCGTTTCAGGTAATCGGAGGCTTGGCCACGACTGCAGCAAACTACGAAAATGCATGGGATCTTCTTCTAAACAATTATGAACATCCGAGGCTTCTAATTAACACACACTTGAGTCAATTGCTTGATTTTCCAGCCGTATCAAAGGACAAACCAGCAACAATGCGTCAACTGATCGTTCACGTCAGAACGCACTTAAAGACTTTAGAGACACTAGAGCTTCCGGTTGATAAGTGGGACGAGCTTCTCATACACCTGTTAAAGAATAGGATGGATTACAATACACAGAAGAGTTGGGAAGAAGAAACCAAAAAAGACAAGGAAAATCGGCCTACGTTGGAGAACTTTCTGACTTTTCTCAATGAGCAAGTACGAACGCTTGAGATAATTGACAAGACCAAGGGAAAGTCGGAAGCATCAAAGACGCCAGCAGGGAAAAAACAAGAAAGAAAAGTAGCTTTGGCAACCACCTCTCAAGAAGGTTGTGTCCTCTGCAGCAAGAATCATCAGTTGTACCGATGCCCGGATTTTCTGCAGCTATCGAGTGCTGACAGATTAAAGGAGGTGAAAGCGAAGAAACTGTGTATGAACTGCTTAAGCAAAGGACACTTTTCCGCGGCTTGCAAATTTTCAGCATGCCGGAGGTGCCAGAAGAAGCACAATACCCTGTTGCATCCAGAGCAAGAAGAGAAGACTGCAACCGATAAAAAGTCCAGAAGAGGACGCGTCCAAGAAGGCAGTGGTAATGCACGGCACTCAAGAAACCTTGCAAGATACTGAAGAGTCATCTTCTGTAATCAACCTTGGAAGAAAACCCACGTCGTGCGTGGTGCTGTCAACGGCCCGAGTTATAGTCCATGACGTCAATGGAGGCCAGCACAAATGCCGTGCACTTCTAGATGCAGGGTCGCAATCCAATTTGATCACCCAGGAACTCATCGACAGGCTCAGATTGAAATGTAAAAGGAGAGACGAAGTCATCAGTGGGATCAACCGATTACAAACCAATGTCGGTAAGACAGTAGAAGTAAAAATCCGATCGATGAACGCGGATTATGAGGTAGCCATAGAATGTCTCGTGCTGCCTGCCATTACTGAAAGACTTCCTCAAGTCAAAATCAATACTAAACTGATTTGCTTGCCGGAGAGTTTGAGCCTAGCAGATCCTGATTTCCACACGCCAGGAACAGTGGATATTCTAATAGGAGCAGGACTTTTCTGGCAATTAATCTGCAAGGATTATATTCAAAGACCAAAGGGAATACCCAGATTACAACGTACGTTGCTAGGATGGATTGTAGGAGGGGAGCTTCTCGACGCCAGCTCAGAAACTCCAAGAAGCTTCTGCGGTCTCATCACAAATGCGCAACTCCAAGCGCAGTTAGAACGCTTTTGGAAGCAAGAGGAGACGCTCGAAAAACGGAGTCTCACCCAAGAAGAGATTGAGTGTGAACGGCAGTTCCATGAGTCGGTCAAGCGAGATGAAACTGGTAGGTTCATCGTAACACTTCCGAAGAAACCCGGAGTGAAACTCGGCGATCCAGGAAATCAAGCATTGCAGCGATTATATTCCCTAGAAAGAAGATTCAGAGGAGATCCAGCATTGAAGAATGCGTATGTTCAATTCATGGAAGACTATGAAACTCGAGGCCACATGTCGTTAATGGGACCAGGCCCAGATACGAGCACAAAGGTAGAGCAATCGTACATACTTCCGCATCATCCGGTGATTAAACCGGACAGCACCACAACTAAGTTACGTGTTGTATTCAACGCCTCAGCGAAGACATCGTTGGGAACCTCGTTAAACGACAAGTTATTCGCCGGTCCAAACAAGCAGAAGAGCCTGTTCTGCATAGTCTTACGCTTTCGATCACACCCCTTTGTCATAACGGCGGACATAGCTGCAATGTTCCGACAGATACTCGTGTGCGAAGAAGACCGAGATTTACAACTGATTCTGTGGAGATCAGATCCATCGCAACCAGTTCAGATCTTTAGGATGAACACGGTGACATATGGCACCGCATGTGCACCTTATTTAGCCCTCAGCTGTTTGGAGAGATTAGCGATAGAAGAACTGGAAAGGTTTCTAAAGGCAACCTTGACGGTCGAAGAGATGAAGATGTTTCTCGAAATAAGGTTGAAGATCGAAGAGCTGAAGAAGTTCCTAAAAGAAGCATTGGACAATAAGAAATCGGAGTTTCTACAAGCAATCCTGGTCTTGCTAGAAGATTTCTACATGGACGATGTTTTGTCTGGCGCAAGTACCATAGAAGGGGCCATAGCCTTGCGACAGCAGCTGTTGGAGTTATTGCAACGGGGACAGTTTCAGCTGCGGAAGTGGCGTTCCAATGATCCACGTATATTGGAGGAACAACCCGAGTCCAACGACGATAACAGCTTCCTCAAAATAGACAAGGAGGGTGCCATGAAAACGTTGGGACTTTTATGGGATGCCCAGTCAGATGTTCTGCAATACAGCGTGTCGATAGAAGAGAATTCAAGGGTTACCAAGCGTCTGGTGCTATCTCAGATAGCTCAAATATATGACCCCCTTGGCTTGCTGGGACCCGTTGTCATCATTGCGAAATGTATTATGCAGTCTCTATGGCAAATCAAAACTGGTTGGGATGAAGTTCTCCCAACGGAGTTAGAAGCTACATGGAAGGAGTACTATAGATCGCTGCCGCAAACCAACGAGATGAAGATTCCGAGAAACATCAATCCGGGAAATGTGAGCAATCAGTTCGATCTCGTAGGCTTTGGAGATGCCTCAGAAAAGGCATATGGAGCCGTGCTGTATGCTGTTTCACAAAGATCAGGAGGTACCTTACAAGCGCATTTGATTTGTTCGAAAAGCAGAGTCGCACCTTTGAAGACTATATCACTACCAAGACTGGAGCTTGATGCGGCGCTGCTGTTGACTAAACTGACCGAACAGGCAAGAAAGGTTTATGGTGACAGGATTCAAAACGTGTCTTTATTTAGCGATTCGACGGTCGTTCTCAATTGGATAGCAGTCACCTAACATTAGGAAGACGTATGTGGCAAATAGAATCACCAAGATTCAACTTCTTTCACAAGGTGTGACATGGCGTCATGTTCCGTCCAAGGATAATCCGGCAGATCTTCTTTCCAGAGGCATGTCAGTGGAAATGTGGAGGACCAGTCAGTTATGGTGGCAAGGGCCTGAGTGGCTCGTCACCGATCAATGGCCTGAACAACCAGAAATCTTAGGCGATACGTCCGAGATGAAGATCACTGCACTAATCGCCACCAGAAACGAGAAGTACGACATCCTACGAAGATTTTCAGACTATGGGAAGCTTCAACGCATAGTCGCTTATTGTCTGCGTTTTAAGGCAAATTTACTTGGCGCAAAAAAAGAGTGGCCCTTTAACGCCAGCCGAAATAGAGCAAGCGGAAACTATCATATTGAAGACTGTCCAGCGAGAAGTTTTCCTGAAGGAGATGCGGGCTCTCGAACAGCAGCAATCGATTCCCAAGGGTAGTAAGTTGTCGTCCCTCAGTCCTATCTTGGATCAGGAGGGAGTCATAAGGGTAGGTGGTCGGTTATCACAGGCCGACATTCCCGAAACTCAGAAGCATCCAATATTGTTGCCAGCCAAGCACCACGTTACAACTATCCTCATGAGGAAGGAGCATCTCAGGCTTCACCATTGCGGCCCGGAGCAGTTGCTCTACTCAACACGTGTAAAGTATTGGCCTTTAAGTGGACGACGAGAAGCAAACAAGATTACGAAGAGTTGCATAAAATGCTTTCGAGCTAAACCAAGGACACCTGAGGTCTTCATGGGAGATCTTCCTGAGGATCGAGTCCGTCATAACACGAGACCATTCACCACGTAGACTACGCCGGGCCATTGCAGGTACGAGAGAGTCGCAGGCGGGGAAGGATTCACATCTCGAAGGCCTGGATCGCCGTGTTTACCTGTTTTGCCACTAAGGCCGTGCACATAGAGCTAGTGACGGAGTTAACTACCGAGTCATTTCTAGCTGCATTAAGAAGGTTTGTGGCGAGAAGAGGAATTTGCTCGAAGATCGTGTCCGACAACGGCACTAATTTTGTCGGAGCTGCGAGAGAGCTAGCAGAAGTATACGAGTTTCTTCGGAAGGAGAAAGAAGCCATAGCCACATACTTGGCTCGTCAGAAAATCGAATGGAGGTTTATTCCTCCTCGATCTCCACATTTTGGAAGTCTTTGGGAGGCCGCTGTCAAGGCTACCAAGCGTCACGAAGGGTCTGGTTTGGACGTTTGAGGAATACGCAACGCTGCTCGTGGAGATAGAAGCAATCCTGAATTCAAGGCCTCTCACTCCCTTTTCCAGTGATCCTAACGATTTATTGGCATTAACCCCATCTCATTTCCTTACAGGGGATTCATTGTTGTTTCCACCAGAGTATAGTTATATGAAAGTCCCGGATAACAAGCTGTCACGATGGCAGCATGCTCAGAAATTACGCCAGCATTTCTGGAAGCGTTGGCAGGAGGAATACCTCCAAGAGCTGCAAAAGCGTCATAAGTGGCGTAATAAGGGCAAGGATCTCGAGGTCGGTACTCTAGTCATTCTGAAGGAGGACAATACACCCCCTCTACAGTGGGTCCTAGGCCGAGTGGAGGAAGTTCATCCTGGCAAGGACAACGTGATTAGAGTGGCGACAGTCAAAACGCCCACTGGATTGTTTAAAAGAGCCGTCCAAAAACTCTGTCCACTTCCCGCAGAAGAAGACTGTTAATTTATATTTAATTTCCTTTGAAAATTGTTATTATCCATATAGCTTTCTTTAAGATTATCCTTATTGAATTTATAATTAACCCTTAGAATAGAAGATTTCACTTATACTAATTGCAATGTACTTCGCGTCAAATTTGTCATGTTATTAGTATTATTCGGTTACATTTCAGTTAGCATCATTACTTACGTGTATGTTAAGTTAAGACGGTGAAGCTTTAGATTAGGCTCACTCCCCTCTCAAGTTTATAGAATGCCAAAGTCTCTTATTCTTTAGTTTCAAGTAGGTTGAAAGATTGTCTTTCAAGGGGGGCGGAGTGTTGACGATTGTACCGCCAGAACGGCGTTAGTGAGAAGTAGTATTAAGCAATATGGCGAAATAGGAAGGGTAACGGAATAAAGCTCTGTTTAATTTGACTGGATTTTCTGTGTATCCGTTCCTCAACACCCTCTATCCAAATCTTTCCGTACTTTACCCAAGCTCTCCTTCTATTCTTTCTCTCCTTCTCAGCTATCCTCTCCAGGCTCCATTACATTTTTCTTTCCTTCAATGTCATGTCATTTTCTATTCTTTCCATCCTCCCTTTCCACACATTCTTTCTCTGCATTACTTCTCATTTTTTTACTCTATCTTTTAACCTTACTAAAACCATCTTCTTTTCTTTCCCCGTTTTTCTTCCTATCTCTTTTACCTTTTCTATTCCTCTCTCTACCTTCATCTCTAGCCATAGCTTCTCTACCGCTCTCTTTAGCCTTCCCTCCTCCACCTCTACCCTTTTCACTACTACATTGTTCCTCCTTCTATCTCTCTCTTCTAACTCTCTCCACCTTTCTAGCTCTCTTACCTTCGTTTCCATTGCTTTATCTCTTTTTCCTATCTCCCACTTTTTTTCCTCTTTCACTTCTCCCTGCCCTTCCTTCCTCTCATCTCTCTCCTTCTCTATACTATCCAGCCTTCCTTTCAACTCTCCTATCTTTTTCAATTTCTCCCTTTCCTTCTGCCATTTTACCTCTCTCTCCTCCACATCCGCCCTCATCTTCCTAATCTCATCTCTTAACATTTCTCTCTCTTTCTTGCTTTCTACCTTCTACCCCTTGCTCTTTCTGTTCTTTCCTTAATTCCCGTATTTCCTCCACCTTTTTACTCATTATCCTTATTATCTGTTTTTTCCTCTCTGGCGATATCACCATTTTCCTACTCCTTCTAAACGCCTCTTCCTTTCTCCTCTACCCCTTTCGTTCTTTTTTTAAAATAATCATCTATACTTCCCTCACTACATAAACTCGCACTTCTCTCTCTTTCTCTCCTTGTGCTAGCCACCTTACCTCTTCTACTTGTCATCTTTTTGAGTTCTTTCTCCGCTTTATCCTTCCCCTCACTTTCCTTATTCATCCCCTCTACTCTCCTTTTATCCCATGCCTTCCTCTCACCTTATTTATTCTATTGTCTCCTTTTCTCCCTATCTTGCTTCAAATTTACCGCCACCCTACTCTTTCCCCTTTTCTCTCCGAGATGTCACCACCTCTCAGCCTTTCTTACTCTTCACCCACAATGTCGCCACGGTCGCCACCTCTCAACCGCCTGCCACTTTACTTTCTCTCTAAGGTGTCCCTAACCTCTTTCTGACCACCCACCGTTACTAAATAATATCTCCTCTCTTACTCGTCCTTGCTTCTCGCCACCACTTCCACCGCCTTTGCCACTTTTCTCTTCTCTCCACCACTACTCTCCTCTCTGCTGCTACTCCTAATCTCAGTCTACGCCTTACTTTTTCGCTCACTATCGCGCTCGCTAACCACCTGTTTCCACTTCTATACCCTCTCCTTCTCCCTCTCTTATTAATTATAAATCACATATTATTTTTTTTAGACTCCCTTGTAATTTTTCAATTTTTTTCATTCTTACTTACTCTCTCTCCTTCTATTTCATTTTGTTTTATTTTGTTTGATTTACTCTCAATTAGGTTCTTTCACCACTATCTTTATGTAGTCTCCTTCCACTATCTTTATATAGTTTCCTTCATTCTCATCCATTCTGCATCATTTTTCTAATTTTATTGCATTTCACTGCTTTATCTTCTCTCATTCTCTTTTATTTTTACTTGTTCTCATTCATAATGCTTCATTTTCGCTCATTGTCTTCTCTTTATTTCTCTCATTTTTTTTTATCTTCTCTGATTCTCTCTGTTTTTTGTTCATGTCCTATTATTCAATTTTATCCCCATCTATTCCCTTAAATTCATATCCTGTCGTCTTAATTTTGTCTCTTTTCGCATTTTGCAGCCATTTTTTCCTATTCTCACTAATTCTCTCTCTCTCTCGCTCTCCCTCTTCCCCTTCTCTTTCTCTCTCCCTCTCTGCCCCCCCCCCTCTCTCTCTCCCTTCCTCCCTCCCTCCCTCCCTCCCTCTGTCTCTGTCTCTCTGCCTCTGTCTCTCTGTCTCCCTCTTCCTCTCTCTCCTTTTTTCTGCCTCTTGGCTTTTTTCTTTCCCTTTTTTTTTCTTCTTTCTATTTTTTTTTAACTTTATAATACCTTAATCATAAATAATAAAAAAATCATATATTACATAAAACACGCTGTAGCCATCTTTATCGTTGATGTGATCATGATTTATAGCATCAGTTATATCAATTATTATTGTTTAAAAATTTAAAGAAACATATTTGCTTTTTCTTGTCATACGATGAATCAACGTAAACAAATTTTTTATAAAATAGGACGGATTATATATATATATATTTTTATATATATATATGAATAAATCGAAAAACCAAATATGTTTCAAAACAAATAAAAAATAAAAAAATTAACAAATAAAGAATTTAAGAATTTCTTTCAATTTTTTGAAATCGGCGCCAAATTAATGATATTTTTAATAGCGTTTTTCATTGGCAGTGCGCACTCAGTGCACATTAAAGCCGTTGTATACTGATTTCTCTAATATTTAAAGTAAAATGCAAATATTTCGACTCTCTGATAAAATACCCAATATAGATTTTACCAAATAGTATAATAAAGAATATTGAGGATTTCGTGACTTAACCCGTTCATATTAAACATACTTTACGTTGGTTTGTGTGTACGACGGCTTTAATGTGCACAGTGCGCACCAGTTTTGCCAAAAAAAAAAAAAACACTAAGTATTTCTTTCAATTTTTTGAAGGCGACGTCAAATTGATTTAGTAATTATTAATTTGGCGCCGACTTCAAAACATTAAAAAAAATTCTTAAAATTTCTCTCTATTATTTTATACCTTTTAAAGCTTCATTTTTTAATTTTTTTTATTCTTTTTAGTTTTTTTAAAATCAGCTTTATTTAAAAAAAATTTCTTTTAATTCATACCTTTTTAGTGCGTTATTTAATTGATACGAATCAAAAATAATAATTTATTACTTGCTTGTAATTAATTTAATTATTAAGTATGTATAATTTCCTTACTGCTACGTACCCTGATGTTCTAACGCGATATTTTATGTACTAAAACTTTCCGGAGCGAGGATTGCTCTACAGTGAAAACCGCATCCATACAGTAGTTTCAGAAAAAATCGTAGACATATCCACGTACATCATACTCGCCGAATTGAGAACCTCCTTTTTGAAGTCGGTTAAAAATAAATTATATTTAATTTTTTATCATGAAATTTTTTACACGTGACTGTTATGTCACATAGAGATTGATATATAAATTTATTTAAAAAAATTGAAGAAACAATTAAAATTTTAAAAATTGCTCAAAAATTTAAAAAAATATAGAACTGACTTCAAAAAAACTAAAAAAAATAAAAAAATTCTATATTTTTTTTTACTTTTTAGAGTTTCTTTGAAGTTGGTTGGTTGGTTTTATTAAAAATTTTTTTTTATTTTATACTTTTTTAGTGCTTCATTTATTTAATATAATTAAAAAATAATATATAATCTTTTTCAAATATTATATATCTTTCTTCTTCTTTCTGCACTTTTTCAATCAGTATCTCCAATATTTTTGCAATATTTTAACCATACAGAATAATTCCATCTGTTTTTGTTACATATAAAAGTTTATTGCATTGTCTCGTATATTCTCCTTTGGTTTTAGTCTGTGTAATTCCTTACCTGTTGTCGTAATTATCCTACCTTTAGTCATTCCTCTTATAATTTTAAAAATTAATGGTGTGTAGTTCCATTTATGTTTACTTAAGCTGCGATCCATTTAACATTACAAATGCACTTCGAAGTATTCCTCTTCTCTTTTCTTTCAGTGAAGAAAAACGAAGAAGATGAAGAACGCTTCAAAGCATTTGTAGCATCAAATGGACCATAGCCTTAACATCTTGTTCCTAATCTTCTACTTTTCTTAACGTTTGACATTCGACAACTGTACTTATGTAATATGTACATACATACATACATCTATACAGGTGTTTCCTAATAAGTGGGAAGTATTGTAGTGGTAGATTCAGGACATAAAAACAATGAAAAAACATAAACATATGTCCTATTTGACCTTATTTCCGAGTTATGATCATTTCTGTGCTCCAGTAATTTACAGCTGCTTACATTCGTAGGAAGTGTTTGAAATGGTCATATTTGGTTTGTATTTGTAAACAGTACTCAAAATCTGCAGAATATTTCCCGACCTTGTTGATTTTATACATTCTATTAAGTAAATGCAAGTAAATTATTAAATGCTTCTAGCAAGAAAATAACGTTTCTAATCTTTTAACGAACTCTCGCAAACGCGCACGTAAATGTCAAACAAACATTCATGAAGATTCTTCTTATTTTAACTTCTTATTTTTGCTAGGAAAATAATTTCCGAATGAGTCAACGTATCAACCTCTGGTTTGAGCCAAATTTTTCTTATTTTATGTTTTTTCTAACGATATACAATTTAAGACGTACCATTTGAAATTTTTAGGGATTTGGAGTTCCCTTAGGGCAATCCCTTGGGGAGACAACTCCCAATCCCCTTAAATGAGTTGCCCCTCGAAATGATCAAACACGTATTTCGATATTTTTCATAATTTTAAGCCATTTTTGAAATATAGATGGTGGACACTTTTTGTTTGCAGACCCTGTATATGTATATACATATACATATATACAGGGTATGTTATTTTAAATACTCCAAACAAATATCTCGAAAAATATGGAAGAGACGAGGAAACGTTTCAGACAAATGTAAGATATCAAGGGACACAAATAAATCAATCATTGATGAAATCAATTTTCGAAAAAATCTTTAAGATCAGATAAAGGTCATTTCTGCCCAGTGCTCTGAATGTCAACGTGAAGAAATTCAAGCAAGCGCGGGTAAACGGCGTGAGTAACTATGACTCTCTTAAGGGCGGGGGAGGCTGCCACCCTCAGTCGCTTCCTGCCCTGCGGAGTTGTAGTTGCTCGTTCGCAAGGAGGCGTAAGATCTTACAGCCTCAAGTCTGCCCCACCTCCAAGTTGGTGCTCGCCGGGTACCCGGCCTGCCGGGTAGCGGACGGGGTTCAGGCGATACGGGTGCACGCCCTGGGCACTCGGCTGATCAACGTGATCAGTGCCATCGGGTACATTCCCGTCAGGGTAACGAATAGGTATCTTGGGCCACCATGTACCAAATACTTATCAAACGATCAGCGGATGCGACACATGGTAGTGAGTGGCGACACTCACGGCAGCGACTCGTCAACGTGAGCTGAGGCTCGACACGAGTACTGAGGGTGGCGGGGCTGCCCCACCGGACTTCCGGTGCCCTGCCAAATAGGCGTTGGACTCTCAGGGGCTGTGGTTAGCTGGATAAGTGGAAATATGGGCTTTCTCTGTAGGCCTTACTCCAATGATCATAGTCTTTCGCCCCTACCTGAGATCTCTTTACTAAAACTATGCTGGATCTCATATATCCTTGTTGTTTGGGTAACCCGTTGCGCAGATGAGCGATCCAACAGTTAACTTGCAGGATCGCTCAGCCGGGACCCGTTGTTAACAGGAACCGCACTGACTCGAAGCGGTAAGACGCGCCAGAAGGCGTGATGTAAATAGCCAAATGCCTCGTCATCTAATTAGTGACGCGCATGAATGGATTAACGAGATTCCCACTGTCCCTATCTACTATTTAGCGAAACCACTGCCAAGGGAACGGGCTTGGAAAAATTAGCGGGGAAAGAAGACTCTGTTGAGCTTGACTCTAGTCATCTCCATTTTTTAAAATGGAAATTGTATGATTCTTTCATAATATACATCTTCTCATTATTCTACATATAAAAATTTTAGTTAGAGTTATAATTAAGGTATTTCTTTTACGGAGGAGCGTATTTTCTAGGCGCTTCAGCAGGGTCTCAGCAAACTCTTGTATATTGCATTAAACTTATATAAAATGAAGTTATAATTGATTATGTTTAATTATAAGAAAAAAGTGAAAATATTATGTGTATTTAGAAATTTTTCATTTTTCGGTTAATTTTACTGTCAGAACAATATAACAACGCTGCGCTTTTCAGGGCGCCAATTGTAAAATGTGAATTTGATAACAAAAGTGTCAATGTAAGTGTCAATTTCATTAATCAAAGAATATTGTGACATTTTCTTTTTATCAAAGAGAGATTTTATAATAATAATGAGTGATAAGAAACATAAAGTGAGGAGTAATGTGGGCAAAAATAAGGGACAATTCGTGAAAATAAAAGTTGATAATAAACCGTACGTGATGAACTGAAGGGTGACATGAGCGCACAGCTTGCAGCGTTGCCAAATAATTCCTTGAAAGTCGCCATTAAAAATATTCATCTATAAACCACATTTCAAGTCAACTTTTAACATAAATATTTTGTTTAAATATTCGGTGACTCTGTATTTTTATCGGTACTATCGAAAGTATAGAGTTTAACGAATATGTAGTGCAGTTAATATTTAATATCTTAAAATATTTGATAAACAAATTATTACATTAAAATGTGGAAAATAGACTTTTTCGATAACGTCACATATAAAATATCGAATTTTCAAAGTCATAATTTTTCTTTATATGTTTGGTAATGTGGTTTAATTTTTTTCTGGCGTAAAGATATGCATTTTAATTTTCTCGTACCAAAAAATCAGTTAATTCTTAAGACTTTGGTGTCATGAAAGGAATACCTTAACAAATTAATAGTTTACATATGTATTTATATATTTATATATAAGGTGTGCCATTTTAAACGCCCCAGGCAAATATCTCGAAAAATATGGAAGATATAAAAAAAACGTTTTAGACAAAGATGCATCAAAGAAGACAAATATCGATAAAACCAATTTTCAAATAAATCAATTTTTTAAGGTCACATAAAGGTCATCGCCGTTTTTTTCATAATATGATTTTTCTAATTATTCTACATATAAAAGTATTAAGATAGTTGTAAAAAAATTAATAGTTTACAAGATATTTCATATTTTATTCTAGCACATTTTGGCGAAATATAAAGTACCTCATAAACTATTCATTTTTTAGTAACTGTACCTTTAACACTTTTATGTACAGAATAATAAAATGAATCAATTGGTGTAAAAAATTGTTGCTTAGCAAAAAAATTATGTAATTTGGAATATGCAACCACATGTCTTTCTTGAAAATAAGTAACAATGTGTTTTCTTTACACCAACTGATAAAAATGTTGCATTACAAGAAATAAAAAAATGCTAGTATGTTTATTCTATACATTCTTAGCTATACTATAATTTTATAAAGAAAGTGAAAGTATTTACTATAATTATGTTATTCCTTATAAACAAATATACTAAAACCTTATAAACAACATACTAAAAAGTTACATATGGATACATCCAAAACATTTTTTATTATAAAGTCTCTGGTATTTTTACGCCACGCGGGGTTTTATGCCGCAGATGTCAGAAAAAATAGAAGGAATAAAGTTACTTGCTCGCAATTATTCTTTTATGTGCCTTTATGCCATATTAGTATTGTGTTGTAATTTCAGTTCTTTATTGTTAATATTAACGAAACTGTCGTGATTTGAATTGATTTCTCACCGTAGTAAGAAGCGCGATCTTGTGTTACGACCTACGTAAAATAATTACTGTAGGGAATGTAAAAAGTTTAATGATTATTTCATGATACATAAGTGTAGAGGGATAGTAAATGATGGAATACAGCAAAATACAAGTGCATAACTCTTGTATTTTTTGTTTACCTTAATATCTTGTATATCCCTCCTGTGTTTAGGATGTACGGCAAGTTAGCATGCGGGATTTAGGCCATAGTACGGATACTTTGTAAAACTCGAAATTTCCTGTGTTCTTTTTCCTTCTTTTTTTGGATCGTATAACAATAATAATGTTTAATGCACCTATCGTTCTTCTATTTT